>NW_028270157.1:12855538-13155538 GCF_037043375.1 Chiloscyllium plagiosum | reverse complement strand
ATTTGGCATCTGTGTACCATCCTCTGCGTGAAAAAGTTCCTCCTCATGTCCCTTTTAGATCTTTCCCTTCTCACCTTAAACCTTATGCCCTCTGCTTAGGACTCCCCTACCCTGGGGAAAAGTCCATTCTTGTACAGCTGATGTCCCAGTTCCTGTACCCAATGTTTTGACCAATGTTGGAAGCATTATAGTGCCTTCTTCACCACCGTGTTTACCTGTTGACATCACTTTGAAGGAACTATGTACCTGTATCTCTAGTTCTCTCTCAAAACTCCCTACCATTAACTATAGAAGTTTTGCTCTGGTTTGTCTTGCCAAAATTCAACACCCTGTATTTATTTGTATTAAACTCTGTCTACCATTCCTCAGCCTAATGGTCCAGTTGATCAAGACCCCATTGTACTTTTATATGATCTTTATTACTATCCATCTATATTTTGGTGTCATCCACAAACTTACTAACTATGCCTCTATACTCTCATTGCTATTTTATCCACATTAGTTCTGGGTGACTCAACGTTTTATAAAATCCCTACAATGTAGAAAGAGGCCATTTGGCCTATTAGTCTGCACCAAACTTCTTAAGAGCATCCCACCCAACCCACCGCAACCCTATCCCTATAACCCTGCATTTGATATTGCTAATCCACCTAGCCTGCATATGCCTGGACACTACAGGGCAGTTTATCATGGCCAATCTTCCTAAACTTCTCTGAGTAGATCAGGCCTCTATCTCCTGGAATTTTATACACAAGGAGGTGATCAAATTGGTACTCATAATTCTTAAGGAGCTTAACAGAACCAGTGCTGAGATGTTTCCCAATGCTGAGGAAGGGGGTCACAATCTCAGGATAACAGGTCAACAATTTAAGATTTAGACGAGGAGAAATTTCTTCACTCAGAACGTTGTGAATCTTTGGAATTTTCTACCTCAGATTGTTATTGATGCCCAATATTCAATATACTTAAGGCAAAGGCTCATAGAATGTTGGATACTAAGGGGATTAGGAATATACTGATCATGTTATAAGTTGGAATTGAGTTAGACGGTTGGCAGTGGTCTTGTTGAATAGTGGAAATGACCTGCTGTGCTCCTATTCTTCTGTTCTAGTACTCATATTTCTTTTGCTGAACAGACAAAACCCATTTTCAACAGTGCACGAGCTATAACAAGACAAGATTGCCACAGGGTAATGGAATCTTCCCACAGACACAGCAAGCTGAAAATATCTAAGTTTATATAGAAAAGAATTGGTGCTGTGCCAACTGACATTATGTAAAAGATAAATGCAGACATTTCTGTACTTATTACACGAACTCCAGTCAACAATATCTAGAGCAAGACTGGATTTTGTTTCATAGCTACATTCACAGTTCTGATGATTAAGGTTTCATCTATGTGTCATTTTCCGGCTAGTTAGAATATTCCCATTATAGCTCCAATTGGTAGGAACTTTACCCAATGTAATTCAATTACTTCCTAATAGGCTTTGGCAAAAACACATTTTCAGGTGTAGTCCTATGAGTAAATGTCGTCGTCAATTAGAGCTTCAATAAACAAGGGCTACAATATCTTCCATATTTTATATGACTTGTTAAACTTTTTATTTTGATTTATATGGTCATTAAAAATACGAGGCTTTCATAGGGACAGAAATTGAGATTCTGTGGCTTATTATCCTTATTATTATAGTCAAAATGTAAGAAACCTGTACTGAAATTACAACCCACAGCTGAAAGTTTTAACAATTGTGTACACATTAAGCAGAACTAATGTGCAGTTAGCTGGTGTAAATTAATACCACATGCACATGTCAAAATCCTGCAATGTTTTCATGGATTGTCACATCGGGAGTCTAACTCAAGCACTGATTTTGAAGGAGGATTATTCTTTCATTTGTGACCATTGCTGGCAAGCCACATCACTCACCAGTCAACAGTTTCTATCAAGCAGGATTCATAGCTGACGTTCATTTGTCACTTCATACCCTTGTACAGTATAAACTGCTACATCGTGCAGCTTATATATGTTGCTAGCTGTGTAACCAAACAGATCAATTAAAAAGATTCCTCCCTTATACCAGCTGCCGCATATATAAGTAATCAACGCTCACACTCTCCACCCTACACTCATACCACCAAGGGTCCTTGTGACTTTTTCTTTTCAGATGCTAGAGCAATGCAGCCTGGCCACATAGTGCAAGAAGGGCGTGACAAATAAGACACAACCATGAAACTCAATTTCATACACATGCTTGCCAGCTCAGATAGTAACATTGAGTGCAATTTGCGAAATAGTGTCAAATCTGCATGTTGTGAGAGACAGCAAGCATGTGTGACATTCCCAGAACATTAGCTTGGGCTTCTGGATTATTGGTCCTGTAACATTACCACTATTTTACTGCCTCACAGTTCTAAACCAACCACTCTGCAAATGTCCTTTCTGATACCAATCAGCCAGCTAGCCAGTCCACACTGTTGCCAAGATGGTGATGTCTGAAATCAGGCCTTCAAGGCTGAGATTCACTCAGCATTGTCCTTGTTGTTCTTCAAGGTCAGCTGCAGCTCCTCCACCGAAAGTTAGCAGCCTTCCAACAACTATGATGCAAAAGGATAGAACAGACCCAGAGCACAAGACAGGCAAAGAGACAAGGAGGACAGAAGGAATGTACAATGGGAGTATACTGGCATTAGTGGAATGATTTAGTTTATAAATTTGGAATTGCTAAGTTTGTGCTACTGACGATTTTTGCATTACATCTAAACAAACATTGTGATGGTCAGTAAGAGAGGAAAAGTCAAGCTAGTGTGACTGTTAATAAATGGGGAACTGAGATGGTCTATGTTTTCATTGGACTTGAAGGAGTTATTTGTGGATAATCCAGGCACAGGCTGCTGGTTGACCTCATTGCTGCATTTTCCTTTCGGCTCCTGAACTGTTCGTGGTATAGTTGGTGGTAGGACTATCCCCTCTTGACTCTGGTGTCAATGTTAAGAAACCACAGGGAAATGTCCCTAAGACCATGTACCATGGTGCCATCATGTGTAAATAAATAGAAGTCTCGATGCTGACTAATGCTATTACCTGGATGGATTAACTTAGAAATAAGTACAAATTTAATAAATTCATTTAAGGAAAATGTCTTTGTGAAATAAAAGGACAATGTGACTTATATATTCTTGATGCTGTTATGAATCTGTGTTCTGTAATAATGATAGATTCCTTAAATGCTCAACTCCAGAATAAATTATGGAATGGATCTGAGGAAGTGTCATGCCAGACTCAAAATGTTAACACTGTTTCTCTCCACACAAGCTGCCAGACCAGCTGGGTGTCTCCAGCATTCTCTGTATTTATTTCAGATTTTCAGCATTCAGTTTTGCCTTAATTCCAGGACAAATGGTGTCAGCTAATATCTGCAGACGTGCAAAAGTGGAAACTTTCCCAACTGAGGGAGGGTCACTCGATGTGAAACGTTTGTCTCCACAGATGCTGCCAGACCTGCTGAGCTTTTCCAATAATGTCTGTTTTTGTTTCTCATTTACAGCTTCAGCAGTTCTTACGGTTTTTATCTTGCTGCCCACTTCTGTGATGAAAAAGGCAGAGGACTTTACAGGGTCAACAGTCCTGGGTGAGATCTTGCTATTTCTGCAGCCTAAGTCAGACTAGTAGTCTGTCCAGTTTGATTTCTTTTTGACTTTGTGTTGTGATTTGGTAAGATTGTTGCAACCAGGTAAGGAGGAAGAAAGCGGTTCCCCGATTCATCCATTCATCACTTAACCATAACAGGCTTTTCCTTTAAAATTTAAAGAGGATATGCTTTGTCAATTTTCTAAGTGTGCCACGATTTATACTTTAAAGCTATAAAGAATTTACGCAAAGAACAACGCAAATTAATCAAAACTATTTCCCAAGTTAATAAAGGAATTTAACACCATTCATATGGTCACACATATTTGTCTTGGTCCATAAAACATGTAAGTGCACTTGGCAGAAGAAGAGGAGAAGCTT
Source organism: Chiloscyllium plagiosum (assembly GCF_037043375.1). Classification (NCBI taxonomy): domain Eukaryota; kingdom Metazoa; phylum Chordata; class Chondrichthyes; order Orectolobiformes; family Hemiscylliidae; genus Chiloscyllium; species Chiloscyllium plagiosum. The sequence goes on along the minus strand of NW_028270157.1, from coordinate 13,151,526 downwards.
ACAAGGCTTTTATAGTCCATGAAAGTTAAACCTAAGGAAAATACTGTTAGCAGGGACTTGACTACTCTCAGTGTGATGAGTTCAATGTTGAGGCCATTCAGTTCAGTTGTTCTCGTGAATGCAGTTGTACTGAGTGGAGTCATAGAGAAATACAGCATGGAAATAGACCCTTCAGTCCAACTCATCCATACCAACCATTTATCCTAAATAAATGTTGTCCCATGTGCCAGCATTTAGCCTATATCCCTCTAAACCCTTCCTATTGATATACCCATCCAGATACCTTTTAAATGTAATTGTACCAGCCTCCACCAGTTCTTCTGGCAACACATTCAATACGTGCACCACTCTTTGCGTGAAAAGGTTGCCCCTTTAGCACCTGGCATAACCATAGGACATCTCAAAGAGATTGGTTATAAGCAAAGTATTTTGGCACATGGATACTGTTGAAAAGTAGCAGAACAGCACAGCAAGATCCCAGGATCAACTGTAATGACCAGACAGCCGGGTTGAGTGTGAACATTTATCAGTCTGGGTAGCAGTGTTTGCTCACTTGCACCTGTTAGAAGCTACATATATTCATACACAGAGAATTCTTGGCAGAACAAGAGCACACAACATAAATTTTTCAACTGAACAAAAACTCAGCGGACAACCTTTCCTTGGTGCATTCTGTAAGGCTTTCACCAATCAGCCAACTGACCTGGCTTGAATTTAAACAAATATTTAGAGGTTAACTACTCTCTAACATGTTCTCCATACCAAAGCTTCTACCAATCAGAGTCCACTTGCCAACCAAACAGCATCCTCTTTTCGTGCAAGGTTAGTTGTTGATTCCTTTGAGATTTAGTATTCTTCATGGTGTGTCTGATGAGTCCAAGAGGATAAACATCTTCAGCATATCTCCTCTTCTCAGCAGAACACTCTGACTGTTCTTCAACATTATGCCATTGGCCCTTCAACATTCAGTTTCACACCTGTTCAACATCTCTCATCCAAAAGACAGCACCTTGGACAATACAGCACACCGTCAGTACAGCATATCATTTACTTTCAAAAGTTAGAATCAGGACTGACCAAATTAGCTACTGACTGAGAGATCTGTGTGCTATCAATGAGGCACCATAGCTGGCACCAATTATTCAAATCAGCAAATGAACTGATCTGGAAATCTCCTAAGTTCATCAGTGGTACCAAGGAAACGCTTTGATGACCCTTTGGTCACTATTGATAATAGATTCGTAAAATCCCTCAAGTGTCACTGACAAATAAAGATGTCATAGACCTTGAATCTGTGCAATCTACTTAACGTTAGCATTATCAATTCACCTGAAATAAATATAGAAAGTGGTGGGAATGCTCAGTATATCCAACAGTATCTGCAGTGATAGAAACCATTAACTTTTCATAGAAACATAGGAGTGGAGCAGTCCATTCAATTCCTGGAGCCTACTCTATCATTCAATTGGATCATGGCTGATCACTACCTCTACTCTGTTTGCCAGGAAATTCCTAAATGCCTTCATATCATCAGTATCAATCAATCTCACTTCCTCAGGTAGTTCATTCCATACGTGCACCACCCTCTGTGTAAAAATGTTACCCCTTAAATCTCTTTTAAATCTTTCCCCTTTCACCTTAAACCGAAGCCCTCTCGTTTTGGACTCCCCTCCCCTGGGAAAAAATGACTTTGGCTATTCAGCCATCTTTGCCCTTCATAGTAGAACATAAAATTCAATTGATAAATTTGGAATTTGAAAAGTGAGGAAGGCTGGCCTCACTAATATTGGCCATGAAACCATTGTTGACTGTTGTTAAAAAACCATCTGATTCACTAATGTTCTATAAGAAAGGAAATCTGCCATCCTGACCTGGTCTAACCTACATGTTAATCCATATCCATAGCAATCTGTTTGATTCTTAACTGATTTTAAAAATTCCCTCGCCTGCCCTTCTGTTTGAGGAGAATGAGGTTTGTGCAACAAATGCTGGTCTTGCCAGAGACACCCACATCCCATGAAAGAGTAAGGAGAAAGTATTGGGTGTACATCACAACAGATCAGAAAATAGTATGGAAGATACCAAGGATGAGTTGGGAAAATATGGTGAAATGAAGGATGAAACCTGAGATATAATAGGCAGACTGAAAGAATGAAAGCTGAGGAAATCAAATAAATTAGAATTAAAATTAACTTTATTATGACATGTACACAAATGAGTGAAAAGTCCACAAGTCATCACTAATGGTGCTACCTTAGGTACAAATGTACCGAGGAACAGATTCTTAAATTCAGATTTTTCGAGAAAAACAGATTAGAAAAATAAAGAAATAAAAAGTTCAGCATTACAGATCATAGGAATAAATTAGAAAAATAAAGAAATAAGAAGTTCAAAGAAACTGTCCTTCCAAATTGTACACAGCTGAGTGAATTAAGTTGTACATGACTCATCCCAATTTGCATTTAGCACTTCATAAAAGACTTAAGTGCAAGGCTCTGATAGAAATTGTTTTTGTATAATTTCAAAATGAAGAACCAGATCAGTGCAGTTTAAAAAGTGTTTTTTAGATTGCATCACCACTGAATAAACACTTTATGTCTTCTGCTGGTAGCCTAGTCACTGAATGCAATCAGGATACTGTCTGTCCTGTACTTCAGAAGTGCAGCCTGTGCTCGATAAAGATTTGTTCAAGGTTAACGTGCACTTAACAATTTCAACTACAAGCAATGTTTAATTTGAGACTTATATAAAAAAAAACAACTGCAATGTTTACACAATTACATCTCCAAAGAAAAGCAACAGTTTGAACTGCCAGCTTTATTTCAGAGAACCACAGTGTCATATCCAATGAAGGTATGTCCTAGCCATACCTTTAAACATAGACTTTATCCATATAGGACCTCCTGGATTGCATTTTCTTTTAAAAGTGGACATTTAAAGGTGGCGAACATTGGGAGTTTGAATCTACTTCTGCCAGATCTTCAGGAGTGAAATATCTTTTTCAATTGACCCTTAATGACTGCTTTTTCATAAGATGAGTCAATACCCTGGGTGAATTTGATTTATTCTTCTGCTTACAACGTGTTAAAGTGCACTATCCTTTCTAATTGTATTTTTTTCTCAAGTGTGTGCATTGTGTGGGGTCTGATTTTGCATTTGAATTTTGAGGTACAATGTATGAATCCTTGCTTTCAATGTCCAAAAGCTTGCTGTTGTTATTTAAGAAATGGCTACACGCTCAGAGGTTGAGAAACATGCAACTTTCTTTCCAAAAAACACACTGATTACAGATGGTAAGGGAAAAGGTTAAAAAGTTTCAGTTTTTTCCTATCGCTGTCTGTAACAGCAGTTAAATAAATAAATAGGTTCATAGAAAAAAATCACAGGGCACCATTTCATTGAAAAGGAATGAAGTTCTGACTGATTTCCTAACCTGTATTCATTCCTCAATCAATATCATTGAAAGACCATCTGATTATTACCATTTTGCCATTTGTGGGATCGTGCTGTGCACAAATTGTAAGCTGCATTTCCTCTATTAGCACTCTTGAAAATTATTTAATTGATTGTACAGCACTTTGAGACATCCTGAGGCTGTGAAAAGCTAAAGATAAATGCAGAACTTTATTCTTCACAGAGGTAGGCACATTGATGAAGGAATCAGAACTTGATTATAAACCATTACTGCAATTCAATGGTAACACCTTGGGTGCAGGATTGATTGTGTCTTATGCTTTTTACAACGGAATCCTCCTAATTGATCACCTATAACATCAGGCAATGTATCTGCCAATACTGTGGGCAGCATCCCCTGCTGCAGTCTAAAGTGAACATTCTGAAATTTATAGCAATAGAATGCTCATGATACATTGAACTTCCACAATATTTTTCTACCATTGTCATTTCAAGTTGATCAGCTTTAGAATTAGAATTAAAATTATGCCATTTATTAGAACAAACAAAATATAATTGGCTGACGTTTTGGAAAGACTGTTATTTTCTGCATAGACTGTTCTATTATAACGCGCGTTTTGGTAATGCCAATTCGCTGTAACGTAATTGATGAAGTGGAGACACTGTTTCTAAAGCATGAACTTTTAAAACATATGTTGGCTGTAATGATGGACAAGCCATACCTGTATAATAGAGTTGAATTTCATCGTGCATGGATTCAGAACACTGTAGCCAAAATGCATCTGGGAAATGCTCTGATGAGTACTATATAAGATAATAGTTCTGGGGGAGTTAATCTTCCCTGTTACGTTGAGCTCAATTCGATTTGATAATGTCACAAGGTGGAGGTGGTTGAGATCTGCATACACACCAAATGGAACAAATGGAACCTGTACAGCTCCTGAGAGCCGTTAGTAACTATTCTTGACTAGTCATGCAAACTTATTGCTTTTGTGACATAAACCAGGTTGTTAACTGAGACAAGTGTCTCTTTTGTTTAGACTCATTGATGGTCTACCCTCTTCCACAGCCAACTACACAAGCTCTATCAGCAGTATAGACAAAGAACTTATACAATTAATAGTAGGGTCCTGGGTAGTGTTACAGAATGGACATCTTAGAGTTCAAGTACATAATTCTTTGAAATTTGCATCACAGGTAGACGGAGTGGTTACGCAATGTTTAGCATACTTACCTTCATTGCTCAGACTTTGAGTATAGGTTTTGGGATGTCATGTTGAGGTTGTACAGGACATTGGTAAGGCCTCTTCTTGAGTCTTATTCTGGGAACCGTGTTACATAAAAGATATTATTAAGCTGGAGAGGGTTCAGAAAAAAAATTATCAGTATGTTGCCAGGAATGGAGGGTTTGAATCATAAAAATAGGCTGGGTCTTTTTTCACTTGGTGACCTTATCGAGCTTGATAAAATCATGAGGGGCATAGATAACATGAATAGCAAAGGTCTTTTTCCTAAGGTGGGCAGAGATCTTCGTAGAGAAGTCGCTACAGGGAGAAATTGAAGACTCCAAAAGCAAAGTTAGAGATCCCTCAAGGAATGGGGAAATGGTTGAAAGACTAAGGAGGGAAGAGATTAACAAATATACTTCTCACCTCTAATAACAATCAGGTCAGCACTGTGAATAGGCTCCAAACAATACAATGAAAAGGGAGAATGAAAAGGCCAGAAAAGTAATTTAGGTAAGGACCGCGGTACTGGGAAAACTTCCTAATTTATTTCAGGAGTAGAAGTGAATATCTATAGAAATTAAGGGAAAGATTCCAGCAGAAAAGGGAAGGTTAGAAGAAATTTAAGATTCAAGAGGGCAGAGGCTCAGTAATAGATTTTGGTGGGAAGATTTATCAATGCAGCAGCCAGAAAAACTCATTTAGTAATTTAGTGCAGAAGCAAGTTCGTTGTGTTATGAACCATGAAAGGTGGGAAAATGTTCATTTTGCCGGGAAGAAACAGAAAAACACCTTCTTGGCTTCAAAATACAGGAAAACCTTGGAAAAGATATAAGGTCACAATTTAGATCAGCACAAAGGTAAAAGAGTGTACTAAGACAGCGTTGCAAGGAAACAGAGTGAAAACATGAAAGTAGTATCGTAGAATCCCTACAGTGTGGAAGCAGGCCACTCAGACCCACCCCATAACCCTGTATTTTCCATGCATCCACCTAACCTGCACATTGCTGGACAATTTAGTACAGCTAATCTATACATTTTTGGATTGTGTGGGGATATGGAGCACTAAGGAAACCCACACAGACACAGGCAGAAGGTGCAAACTCCATACAGACAGTCACCCGAGGCTGGAATTGAATCCAGGTCCTTTGCACTGTGAAGCAGCAATGCTACCCACTGAGCCACTGTGCTGCCCAGTAAGTCAATCCATATCAAACATTTAAAAGAAGTTAAGGTTTCAGTGGAAGAATTTAAGAGAGACATGTGGTGATGCAAAGTTTGACAAAACTGGCAAAGCGGCATGGTGGCATAGTGGTTAGCACTGCTGTCTCACAGCGCCAGAGACCCGCGTTCAATTCCCGCCTCAGGCGACTGACTGTGTGGAGTTTGCACATTCTCCCCATGTCTGCGTGGGTTTCCTCCGGTTTCTTCCCACAGTCCAAAAATGTGCAGATTAGGTGAACTGGCCTTGCTAAATTGCCCATAGTGTTAGGTGTAGGGGTAAATGTAGGGGAATGGGTCTGGGTGGGTGCGCGTTGGTGTGGACTTGTTGGGCCGAAGGGCCTGTTTCCACACTGTAAGTAATCTAGTAAAAATACTGGGCAGAATCTAGCAAATTTAACAGCAACAAAATTTTAAACAGCATTGAAGAATACAAAAATACAAACTTAAAGAAGATCAAATTACAATGGTATTGAGATAATACAGATATAAAACTGTGTTATAGTGATAAAAATGAATAACCATATTAAAGAGCAATGGACTGATACATTACTCTTTCAAAAAGATTCAAGGTCAGAGATAGACATCTTGGAGAAGACAATTCTTATGATACAGAATTGCTTCAATATTAAACACCAAGGTTGAGGCTTTACAATTTAGTACACTATTGTACTCAGCAAGTAAAATCCTAGATATTAAGTGTCAGTGTCAATATTGTGGAACAGTAAAGCCTCAGAATGACCAGCCATGAGTGAAGAATACTGCATCTGTAAAACTGTAGGTCACTTCCACAAGATGTGCAGATGTAGGACATGGTTACAGGGTGAAAAAGAAAGTTGCACATACAAATGGTTTAACATGGTGGAACGAGCAGTAACCTTACAGTAACACAACTGAGGTGTGAAAGAAACTCACGACTAGTCAAACAGTTATAGAGGATGACTGAAGATCTGTAATCTGATCAACGAATTGAAAAGATGAGCTGTATGTAGTTCCGATGCCCACAGTTTCAGGAAATGGTCAAGAAGAAGAAATTGCCTGATCAAAGCATGCAGGCTACTATAAAAATAAAGAAGATACCTGTTTCAATCAGAAAGCTATTGCCTGGTGCAGAATTGAATGATGAAATGAGGAAGAAAATGTTTGTTGCAACAAAGTTGCTGCCTTCTATGATGGAATTTCACAAGATTAAAATTTCTCCAGATGATATTATGGGACAACCATCTAAGCTAGCAGTGAAGAGTTTTCCTGCAAAAAGAACTAGGAGACCAGTACTCCTCCAGATGAGGTAATGGACCAAGGACTCATTCTACCAGGAATGACATCCTTGGTGAAGAATATCCAAGAGATGAAATCTCTTCCATAAGAGAAAGGATCCACAGATCAGAATCGAAGCTACAGTCCTCAAGCAAAAGACCTAAGAAACATCCATGATCATAGAGCATTCTGGGAAAATTACAGAATGGCCAGATCTCAGTATGTGTGGTCAGAAAACTTGGAGGGGGTGGGGTATTGAAACTGAGGCAATATAAAATTATATTCATGCTTGCATTATTGCTAAAAATGTGGATTAAAGCTTGGGGGTAGATTTGGGATAAGATAATGGTTCTGAAGCAGTTAACATTCATCACATTAAACTCCATTGATCTGATCATATCGTGTATTCTTTGGGTGGAGCCAGTTGACTTCTGTACGCATGTGCAAAGGAAGCAGATCAGCTCGCAAACGTTCTCAGTAACTAAAAGAGAACAGAACAAAAACAGGAATTGCTAGAAAAGCTCAGCAGGTCTGGAAGCACCTGTGGAGAGAAATCAGAGTTAACCTTTCAGGTTGAGTGACCCTTCTTGAGACCTGAGTGTGCCCGACTAGTAATGTAAATTTATTACTGTTATTCAATAAACTATTTTATTGACTTAGACAAGTGTTTCTTCAGTTTAGACTTACCAGTGGCCTGTCCTTGACCACTAGTAATTAGACAAGCCATGGACGCAGTATGGAAAAAAGGAAGATTGATGGTAGTAAACTACTTCAGTCACCACGGAATCACATACTAGCAGTGAGAGCAAATATGTTAGAAATTACTTTGCATATTTACAAATTCTACATGAGGGAGCTCAATAGGCTAAAGCAATAGAATAGAATTACTTATTCCTTTCTATTGTTAAATATTCTTTGCTATGCTTAAGCATTGTAACCTGGTCCAGTTTTACTAATGAAGCTGTGCGTGGATTTATTAACATAAAAAAAAGTATTTTCGTAACAGTGCCCAGCCCACTGCCTGTAAGCAACCTGATGCAAATTCGTCAAAGACATCTTTAAGTAAAACCTACACTGAACCATTTCATTATTTCACTGTCAGAGGAGGTCTTGCAAAGCAGTTTGGGTTTCATTCATACCTCTGAGTCACAGGCTCTGGGTTTGTGTCCAACTCCAGGATTTGATGGCCGCAGAAGATAGATTCCTAACATAGCCATCAAGGTAATTTTTTTTAAAAATTAGTTCATAAGATATGAGCATCGCTGGCTGGCTGGCTGGAAATCACAAATATGCTAGATCAAATAAGTCTGGCAGATTTCCTTTCCTAAAAAGACATTAGTTAACCAGATTGGTTTTTGCATCAATGTCAATGGTTAGGTAAACTTTTAATTCCAAAGCTTTATTGATTCAAACTTCACCATCCGCCATGGTGGGATTCAAACCCATTTCCTCTGTGTGTCAGCATGGGATCTGAACAACTCGTCCGGTGACAATAACATTAATTACCACCTCCCCTCAAGCTCCAAAATTTGCAACCCATGCTAATTACAACCTTTTTATTCTTATTCTTTGCTTCCTAGGAACTGGGCATCTTTAGCTGGGCCAGCATTTATTGCCCATTCCTAATGGATTCTTGAGAAGGTGTTGGTGAACTACCTTCTTGAATTGTTGCCGTGCTTGTAGTATAGGCACATCCACAGTGATGTTAGGATGGAAAAATGGATCTAGGAATGGCAGAGATTTCTGGTCAGCCATTTGATGGAAAGAGCATCGGATCCTCTACCATCACCATTCAAAGCTCAAGAATACAATATGCACACACAGGTGTATGTTGCCAAAGCAACTTATGCTTCCTGAGTGAACTGTAACATGCCACTACCATATTAGTCAGTATCTTAGTAAATTAACCAAGTTGAGACATTCAAAGAAATGAATACATTTTGTGAAGATAATAGTGACATGGTAGGGGGCAGAGGTGTGATTGATCAGAATGATCATGGAAAATCTAAGCGTTAAGTAGGCATTTCATGTAATTCACTTACACTTAAGCCTAGATATTCTGATCAGGATCAGAACTACTGTGTCCAATGTTTATCTGGCAGAAAATGGTGCACTTACCTGGTTACTTTTAATGGATCTGACTTCCAACACAGCAGCATGAAGAACTCTTTCATCGCAGGAATCCACACAGCAAATGACAAAGTGAATTAGTGCAGAACTTTATCCCCTTTTATTTGCAGCGTGGTTATAAGTATAAATGTCCAGTATCAATACTAATGGATAGGTCAATGAGTGAATGAGCAGGGCTGGTAGACAAATAAAGTAAGTGGGTAAGTAGGTATGGTGGCAGGTGTGTGAGGTGATAGGATATAGCATGACAGGATGGGTAGGCTGATATAAGGGTAAAGTAGCAGGTGTGTGAGTTGGCAGGTAGATAGGTATGAACAAGGACACCTTCACTATCTGATGACTGACAAATGGTGCTGAGCATTATGCAATCATCAATGAACATTCCCATTTCTGACCTAATGATGAAGGGAAGGTCATTGACAAAACTACTGAGAATGGTTGGACCTAGGACATTACCCTCAGGAACTCTTGCAGTGATGTCCATGGGCTGAGATGATTGACTTCCAGTTATTACAACCATCTTTGCTTGTGCTTGCTATGATTCCAACCAGGGGAGAATTTACCTTCAAATTCCCCATTAACTCCAGATTTACTAAGGTTCTTTGAAGACATATGGGGTAGAATGCTGCCTTGATGTCAAGAGCAATTAGTCTCACTTCACTTCTGGTCATGATTTGGAGATGCCGGTGTTGGACTGGGGTGTACAAAGTTAAAAATCACACAACACCAGGTTATAGTCCAACAGGTTTAATTGGAAGCACACTAGCTTTCGGAGCGACGCTCCTTCGTCAGGTGATTGTCACCTGATGAAGGAGCGTCGCTCCGAAAGCTAGTGTGCTTCCAATTAAACCTGTTGGACTATAACCTGGTGTTGTGTGATTTTTAACTTCACTTCTGGTGTTCAGCTTCTTTAGTACATGTTCAGACCAAGTCTGTAAGGAGAACGGGAGCCGAGGGCCCTGGCAGAACCCAAACTGACCATCAGTGAGTAGTTAATTTCTTTGTTATTGCCAGTTCATAGCACTGTCGACAGCCCCTTCCACCACATTGCCAAAGATCAGGAGTAGATTGATGGGGCGGTAACTGGCCCATTTGGATTTGTCCTATATTGTGCGTACAGGATACACTTGAGTAACTTTCCACATTGTTGGGTAGATGCCCATGTTGCAACTGTACTGGAACAGCTTGGAGAGAGCTGCAGCTAGTAATGTGGCACAAGTGCTCTGTACAAGTTGTCAGTACCCATAGCCTTTGCAGTATTGATCAGCTTCAGCCATTTCTTGATTTCGCATGAGTGAATCAAACTGGTTGTTGAATATTTCTATTCTTCAGTCTAAACAGCCATAATCATTTCCAAACGTTAATGTTGTTTTTCTCTCTCCATTGATGCTGTCAGACCTGCTGAGTTTTTTCCAGGGATTCCTGTTTTCATTTCAGATTTCCAACCTGAGCTGTATACCAGAGGTGAGAGTTCGAGGCAGCAGCAAAAGGTAGACCAACTACTGGGAAGGATTTTCCTGGGAAGGAACCGAGGGATCAGTTAAAGTGTGTTTGCTTTAACACAGGAATATCAGGAATAAAAGTGATGAACTTAGAGCCTGGATCAGTACCTGGTGCTATGATGTTGTGGCTATAACAGAGACATGGGTTTCTCAGGGGCAGGAATGGTTGCTGGATGTTCCAATGTTTAGAGCATTTGAAAAGAATAGGGAGGGGGGAAAAGAGGAGGGGGTGTAGCACTACTAATCAGAGAGGGTATCACAGCTACAGAAGCTTCCATTGTCGAGGAAGATCTGCCTACCGAGTCAGTATGGGTGGAAATTAGGAACAGCAAGGGAGCAGTCACCTCGTTAGGGGTTTACTACAGGCCCCCCAATAGCTTCCATTGTCGAGGAAGATCTGCCTACCGAGTCAGTATGGGTGAAAATTAGGAACAGCAAGGGAGCAGTCACCTCGTTAGGGGTTTACTACAGGCCCCCCAATAGCAGCAGGGAGATGGAAGAAAGCATAGGTTGGCAGATTTTGGAAAAGTGTGGACGTAGTAGGGTTGTTGTAATGGGTGACTTTAACTTTCCCAATATCGATTGGAACCTCCTTCAAGCAGAAGATTTGACTGGAGCTGTTTTTGTAAGGTGTGTTCAGGAGGGTTTCCTAACTCAGTACGTTGACAGGCCGACGAGAGGAGAGGCCATTCTAAACTTGGTGCTCGGAAACGAGCCGGGGCAGGTATCAGATCTTGTGGTGGGAGAGTCGCCAGGCCCGGACCAGATTTGTCCTCGGATGCTTTGGAAAACGAGAAATGCAATTGCTTTGCCACTTGCGAAGATCTTTGCATCCTTGCCCTCCACTGAAGTCGTATCTGAGGACTAGAGAGAGGCAAATGTAATTCCTCTCTTCAAGAAAGGAAATAAGGAAATCCCCGGCAATTACAGACCAGTAAGTCTCACGTCTGTCGTCTGCAAGGTGTTAGAAAGGATTCTGAGGGATAGGATTTATGACCATCTGGAAGAGCATGGCTTGTTTAAATGCAGTCATCACGGCTTTGTGAGGGGCAGGTCATGCCTCACAAACCTTATTTCGGCACAACATCGTGGGCTGAAGGGCCTGTTCTGTGCTGTACTGTTCTATGTTCTAACATCTGCAGCATTTTCCACAAAATCAAGGAGTGCTGGATAAGAGTCATTGAGCTTGAAGCATTAACTGCTTTTCCTCTCTAAGGATGCTGCCAGACCTGTTGTGTTTCTCTCTGTTTTTGTTTACAGCACTCACAGTTCTTTGCCATATTTTGCTTTGATTTTAGTATTTAATTCACTACCATTTCTCTTCCAATGATGTCCAGCTTGAATAGGTTCATCTCTTTTCACCAACAGCATTTCGGTTTATCTCTCTAATTGGTTTTCCTTCATTGCTTTCCATTTCCCTAATGGTATGTGACAAAGTGTTTTATTTTAAATTGCTTTTATAGTCACATCTCTGACTTTGATAGATCCTATGTAGATTCCAACTTTTGCATTTCAAATCCACCCAGGATTTCATGTACTTCTGAAACATACAATATTGTTTGGACTGCTGTCCTTGCTGAATCATGACATCCTCATTCAGTGTCACATGCCATTACATGTTCACATTCAGTCTCTATCTCTCTCTCTCTATCTCTAGAAGCACCAACTCACCCTCACTCAAAACTGCCCTGATCCACAGTTACATCTCCTTCCTTCATGTCATAGAGTCATAGAGTCACAGAGTTGTACAGCACAGAAACAGACCCTTCGGTCCAACTAGTCCATGTCGACCAGATATCCTAAATGAATCTAGTCACATTTGCCAACATTTGGTCCATATCCTTCTAAACCCTTCCTATTGATAAACCCATCCAGATGCCTTTTAAATGGTGTAATTTATCAGTCTCCACCACTTCCTCTGGCAGCTCATTCCATACACGCATCACCCTCTGCATGAAAAAGTTGCTCCTTAGGTCCCTTTTATATCTTTCCTGTTTCCCCTTAACCTATGCCCTCTAATTTTGGACTCTCCCCACCCAGATAAAAAGATATTGGCTATTCACCCTATCCATGCCCTTCATGATTTTATAAACCTCTATAAGATCACCCCTCAAACTCTGACCCTCTAGGGGAAATAACCCCAGCCTATTCAGCCTGTCCCTATCAGTCAAAGAACCATTTTTGGCTTGAAACAAAGGTGTTTCCCTTGGCTGGAGCTAGAGGACACTGACTCAGAATTAGGGATTAGCCACTTACAGAAGAGATGAGAAGGAGTTTTTCACCTGGAAGATAGTGAATCTTTGCAATTCTCTATCCCAGAGGGTTGCGGAAGCGCAATCATCAAGCGTGCTCAAGACTGAGATTGATCAAAACTGATGATATGAAGGTAGAGGTAAGTGATCAGCCATGATCCAATTGAAGGGTAGAGTCGGCTCGAGGAGTTGAATGGATTACTCTGTTTCCATGAAATGTTAACCGTTTCTATCTCTGTAGATGGTATTGGATACACTGAGCATTCCCATCACTTTCTATCTTTATTTCAGGTGAATTGTTAATGCCGACATTAAGTAGATTCAGGATCTACAATATCTGTATTTGTCAGTGACACTTGATGGACTTTACGAATCCATTATCAATACTGACCAAAAGGATGTCAAAGCGTTTCCTTGGTATCTCTGGATGAACCTTGGGAGATTTCCAGATCTGTCTGTTTGCTGATTTGGATAATTGGTGCCAGTTGTAGTGCCTCATTGATAGCACACAGATCTCTCAGTGTCACAACGCTGATCCCTTTTTTCTAAAAGCTTTTCCTTTTCTCAAGGATACTGTGTCCTTGTTTTTTTTCCAGAGGGGTCATTAAATCCTTCCCAGCTCCAAGATGATTAGTTTGGAAGAGAGATGAAAAAGGATGTTGAGAGGCCTTTTGTTTATATGTAAACAGATGAGACCAGGCCAAAGTGGTCATGTTTTAGAAGTGACCTGTACAATGAAAGGACATGGTCAGCTCTCTAGCTGAGCAGTCAGTCCAGAACTAGTTAGGAGTTCAACAGTGTGGAAACAGGTTGCTAAACTCTCTCTCTTTCTTTAAAGATAAAAGTCACACAACACCAGGTTATAGTCCAACAGGTTTATTTGGAAGCACTAGCTTTCGGAGCTCTGTTCCTTCATCAGGTGGTCAGCGCTGCAAAAGCTACTGTTTCCAAATAAACCTGTTGGACTATAACCTGGTGTGTGATTTTTAATTTTGTACACCCCAGTCCAACACTGGCATCTCCAAATCATGACTCTCTCCTTCTGCCCTTCTAATTTCTAACTTCAACCTGTAAGCATTTGTTCCATTTTTACTGTTTTTTTTAAGGGGGTTTGCTTATTGGGACTGTTGTGTGTATTCAGAACATAATTAATATTTTGGATAGACTGAGTTCTGTAAGTGTTCTTTAGTCTGTTCTTTATGTTTCATCATGTAATTTTGTGAATAAATTTTTGTTTGTTTTAAAATCTGGTAGTCAACCTAGCTAACTTACTCCGGGTAATTTTCACTGTACACATACCAAAACAAATTGCAAAGTTATGGTCTGGCTGCCTGCTTAAGAATTTTTAAGTGGTCTGGCCTAGTTCATAAAATCAGTCAGTAGCTAATGTGGTCAATCTTGACTCTAACATTTGAAAGTAAATGATGTGCTCTACTGACGGTGTGCTGCATTGTCCAAGGTGCTGTCTTTTGGATGAGAGATGTTGAACAGGTGTGAAACTGAATGTTGAAGGGCCAATGGCATAATGTTGAAGAAGAGTCAGAGTGTTCTGCTGAGAAAAGGAGATATGCCGATGATATTTATCCTTTAGGATTCATCAGGACAGACCAGGAAGGATACCAAATCTCAAAGGAAGCAACAACTTATCTTACATGAAAAGGGGATGCTGTTTGGTTGGCAAGTGGACTCTGATTGATAGAGGCTTTGGTATGGAGAACATGCCAGAGAGCAGTTAATCTCCAAACTTTTGTTTAAATTCAAGCCAGGCCAGTTGGCTGATTGGTGAAAGCCTTACAGAATGCACCAAGGAAAGGTTGTCCACTGAGTTTTTGTTCAGTTGAAAAAGGTATGTTGTGTGCTCTTGTTCTGCCAAGAATTCTCTGTGTATGAATATATGTAGCTTCTAACAGGAATTCACTAATCCAGAATCTGGTTTCCAGCATCTGCAGTCATTGTTTTTACCTAGCTTCTAACAGGTGCAAGTGAGCAAACACTGCTACCCAGACTGATAAATGTTCACACTCAACCAAAACAACAGGCTGTCTGGTCATTACAGTTGATCCTGGGATCTTGCTGTGCTGTTCTGCTACTTTTCAACAGTTTCCATGTGCCAAAGTACTTTGCTTATAACCAATCTCTTTGAGACGTCCTATGGTTATGCCAGGTGCTAAAGGGGCAACCTTTTCACGCAAAGAGTGGTGCGCGTATGCAATAAGCTGCCAGAGGAAGTGAAGGAGGCTGGTACAATTTCAACATTTAAAAGGCATCCAGATGGGTATACGATTGGGAAGGTTTTAAAGGAATAAAGGCCAAATGCTGGCAAATGGGACTACATTTATTTAGAATAAATGGTTGGCATGGATGAGTTGGACTGAAGGATCTGTTCCTGTGCTGTACATCTCTATAACAGTAAGTCTTTCTTTTCTACTAAGAAATCGGGTCCAGTAACCCTTCTTCAGGACTGGTCACTGGACCTGAAACGTTAACTCTGTTGTCTCTCTCCACACCTGTTGAGCTTTTCCAGGTAACGTCTGTTTTTGTTTCTGATTTCCAGCATCTGCAGTTTTTAAGACTTTTTTAAACTCTGTTGATTAGTTTCCATGACAATTCCAGACACTTGAGAAGGCAGAGGAGCTGAAAATTTCTGTGAAAAGCTATAGCTACAAAACACACACCGACAGACAATTATAGCATCGAGCTGCAGGTCCAGTCATTCAGTCTTGTCTGAATGGGTTAGCAGGACTTCGCGCTGGACGATAGCCCAGGCCTCCTTATTGGGTGTGAAAGCAAAGTTCAGTCAAATATTTGGACCATTTCCTCTTCTGGGATAAACATTGCGGGGTCAGCGAAGAGCGGAAATTATTTCTCGTGGGTAATTTTGCTTGCGCGTCTACCTGTAGCACAAGATTGGAATTTTTAGCTAAAGGAAAGGACGGGGGGGGGGGGGGTACGTGTGGAGGATTGTGTCGTGAAAAATAGCAGAGCGATCCTTCCAACTTGTGCAAGTTAGGAACCACCTCCGTTGACTTTCCTTGGGTTTTTATTTAAAGTCAGAAGTGGGAGTTGCATGGTGATGCAGTCAGATTGATGTCTTAACCTCCC
Source organism: Chiloscyllium plagiosum (assembly GCF_037043375.1). NCBI lineage: Eukaryota > Metazoa > Chordata > Chondrichthyes > Orectolobiformes > Hemiscylliidae > Chiloscyllium > Chiloscyllium plagiosum. The sequence continues at coordinate 13,135,422 of NW_028270157.1, read as the reverse complement.
CCTGGTGTATAATTCTCTCTGAGATCTGCAGCCCCAGTCTGAGTGAGTGGCCAGTGTTTCCGAGTGGGCTTTGTGTCTGCACGCTGTCTGTCTGTCTGCCTCACCTTGCAGCCTCCCTCTCCCACCCACCGACCAACCCCCTAGTACCAGGACTCTTGTGTCCAGTTGTGTGTTTATTTTTGTTTTCGTTTGCAGGATGCAGGCTCCAGCCGGTTCCTGCAACTCGAGCGTCGCCTCCAGCGGGCTCCCGGGAGCGAACACCAGCCGCTCCAACCTCACCGACCCCTTCGGCAGGAACGAGGCGCTAGCCCGCACCGAGATCTCGCTGCTGGGGATCATCTTCGTGCTGGCGGTGCTGGGCAATGTGACGGTGCTGCTGGCTCTGTGCAAGAGCCGCCGGAAGACCTCCAAGATGCACCTCTTCATCAAACACTTGAGCCTGGCGGACCTGTCAGTGGCTGTCTTTCAGGTCCTGCCCCAGTTCATCTGGGACATCACCTACCGCTTCAAGGGGCCAGACTTACTCTGCCGCCTGGTGAAGCACCTGCAGATCTTTGGCATGTTCGCCTCCACCTACATGATGGTCATGATGTCGGTGGACCGCTACATTGCCATCTGCCACCCCCTGAAGACCCTGCAGCAGCCTACCCAGAGGTCCTACTTGATGATCATTGGGACCTGGTTGGGCAGCTTCATCCTCAGCAGCCCACAGTCCTTCATCTTCTCCGTGCGGGAGATCGATAAGGGCTCTGGGGTCTACGACTGCTGGGCCAACTTCATCCTGCCCTGGGGCATCAAGGCGTACATCACCTGGATAGCGCTGGGGGTCTTTGCAGTGCCCATCCTCATTGTACTGGTGTGTTACACCTGCATCTGCTACAGCATCTTCAGGAACATCAAGTACAAGACCAAGGCTCCAACCGGTACCTCCTTCAAGAATGGCCTGATCACCTCCGGAGTCAGCAACATCAACACCATCTCCAAAGCCAAGATCCGAACGGTGAAGATGACCCTGGTGATTGTCTTGGCTTATATCGTGTGCTGGGCTCCCTTCTTCACTGTCCAGCTGTGGTCTGCCTGGGACAAGAACGCTCCCCAGGATGGTAGGTGAACTTTACTATTTGGCACATGCCATTTCCATTCAAAGGGGCTATCAGAGGCAGGCTGAATGTGATCTACTGCTTTAGAATCAATTGTACATGGCATTAAACAGCTAACAGAAGGCTCTTGTCATACAGTGGTAGTTTCTCTAACTCGTAGCCAGGAGACTTCGATTGAAGTCCCACCGGCTCCAATCATGAGTGATCACTATTCTGAAGAGGTTGCTTTATAAATAAATAAATAAAAATAAACTCAAGACTGAATGTTCTTGTGCTATGATGTGGTATCCTGCTATGAGCCTGCAGACTTGGGTTCAAGTCTCACCTGCTCCAAAGGGGCAGCACAGTGGCTCAGTGGTCAGCACTGCTATCTCACAGTGCCAGAACCCAGGTTTGATTCCAGCCTCAGGCGACTGTCTGTGTGGAGTTTGCACATTCTCCCCGTGTCTGCATGAGTTTCCTCCTGCATTCCAAAGATGTACAGGATAGGTGAATTGGTCATGCTAAATTGCCCATAGTGTTCAGGGATGTGTAGGTTACATGCATGAGTCAGGAGTAAATGTGGGGTAATAGGGTAGGGGATTGGGCTTGAGTGGGATTCTCTTTGGAGGGTCGGTGTGGACTTGTTGGGCCAAAGGACCTGTTTCCACACTGTACGAGTTCTATGATATAATTCTCTGATCTCTGTGAAAGGTGTACTTTAGCATCTCTGAACAGGTTGATTGGGAAACATTAAATAACTAACAATGTTTGTGTGAACTTTTGGATTTCCATCACTTAGGGCAGCTCTGTCATTAGATACTCATGAGTTTAACCTGAGGGTCACCTCCCAACACTCAATTTGCTTTGCAAAAGTTTTTCTTTGATTTTGTGACATTTCAACTTGCCCGTTTAAATGAAAGTTAACTAATAATTTGCCAATAATTAGATTTTAATACTCAAAATCACATTAGTTAGTAATAACAATGGTAGGATTTGCCAATTAAACAAAGTTTAGTTAAAATAATATCAGCAAGGTTTTTTTTATTCATTTGGAGGGGTGTGAATATCACTGGCTGGACCAACATCCTTAATCCTTAGCTTTAATCCTTGATCCATCCCTAATTGCTCTTGAGAAAGTAGTGATGATCTGCCTAGTATTAAAGAAAGCATTTCATCATGTTCATTTGATGCTTAATTGTGTTTGAAAATGAACTATATTATATTGAAATTTAAACAATAAAAATATTATGAAAAGACTGAAATTCCTTCTTCTGCTTTTACTACCTCGAGACTTACTTTCTTTCCAGGCTGCTGTTCTGCATTCTGTACTGTGTAAACTTGAAACTGTGCTGCTCCTGTCTAAACTGGCACCAAGTCCAATTCACCCATCTCTCCGGTGCTGACTAATCCAAACTGGCTTCCAACCAAACAACAACTTGATTTTAAAATTCTCATCTTTGTTTCTAAATTCCTTCATGGCTGCCGCTCTCCCCATCTCTGTAATCTCCTTCGGTGCCACAACGTCCGACATCTTTGCATTCCTCCGGGTATGGCCACTTCAGTATTCTTGATTCTAATTACTCCACCATTGATAGCCCTGTTTTAGGTGCCTAAGCCGCTAGCTTTGGAGAACTGTGTGGAGCTCAAACCACCTCCCTACCTCGCCTGCCTCATTTAAAATGCTCCTGATAACCTCTTTATTCAGGATCTGTGGTCATCTGCCCCTAAACCTTTTCTTGTAGCTTGTTGTCATATTTAATATTATAATGCTCCTGTGAAATACCATCGGTTGTTTTATTGCATTAATGGTGCTACATAAGTATAAGATGTTGTTGGTAACAGACTTTTCCTCAAGTGACTGATCATTAAACTTGTTCATTACCTGAAGGCGAATGCCTACTAATGTACTTTATGGCTGGGATTTTGTCAGTGAGATTATAGAATTCTAATAACAGAAAAACGCGAGGTTACTTTTCATATTTGGTTTCTGTACTTAAAAATGATTCTTGCTTTAGAGCAATGGAAACTTGTCCAGATGTGAGTTGTATGCTGGCTCCGTGGCACACTGTAATGAACTTACAAAAAGCAAAATTCTTCTGTCCGTGTAATTAAATGCGTGCAGACTGTGCTGGCAAGTATTGGTAATGATACAGATGTTCAGTTTTTTTTTTATTAATTCGTAAGACGTGGACAGTGCTGACAAAACCAACGTTTATATACATCCCTAATTGCTCTTGAGAATGTATTGGTGAGCTACCTTCCAGATTAAAACTGACACGCTTACAAGGGCAGTTTAGAATCAACCCTAGTGCTCTGGGCTGAAGTCACATAAAGGCCAGTCTTAGAAAGGAAAACAGTTTTCTTTCCTAAACGGCATTAGAAAACCAGAAGGGTTCTTTATGGTCTGTTTGATTCATAATTTTTTTTTCGGAGGAGAGTCCTTGCATGCACGCACACTGATCCAGCTCTCTCAAGAGCCAGCTCTTAGAGTGAACAGGATAAAGTTCTGTTTATTTATTTTTTTCTACTTATTTTTTCCCCAGCACCCATGGTGTGTGTGTGTGCAGGTGTGAGACACAGTGAGAGACACAAGGTGTACGACTCTTTATTAAATTTCCACCACCAGGAAGAAAGGAAAACACCCGAGTGGCCTGTGACAAGCAGTGCCCTACACAAAGGGCAATGCTGTGTGATCAAACAGTGAAGGGGAGGGCAGGGATTAAATCAAAATAGAGTTGGAGGGGGAAATAAATTATACTTTTTATTCTGTAATTAGTCAGTTAAGTGAATTTAAATATCCAAGCTGCCTCAGTGGGAGTTGATCCGACCAAATGATTAATCTAAAACTCTGGATTACTAATCCAATATATCACAATACAAAGAATGGTTGGGATCTTTGTACCTTATCTGTTTAGTGATTGAAATGATGGTGTGACAATTCCAGTTTGTATGAACTCCAAACAATATTACTCTCCCTCCTCTCCTCTCACACCTCCACTAAACAGTGACTTGAAATCACTGTTGTTCAGTATCAAGCTAGAATCTACATTGTTGTGGTTCATTAATGATTGTTTTCTACATAAACATAAAATGATGATCATGCAACATGGTTCTTTGTGGTTGATGGCAACTAACTGATGAAGCCATGGACACAAAAACAGGCGTAGACCATTTGGTCCTCAAGCCTCATCAATTTAATCATTGCTGATCTGTAATGCAACTCTATTTACCTGTTTAAGCTACAAAAGCTCTCAAGAACTGCATTCAACAACAATCCATCTAAAACAAAAACAGAAATTGGTGGAAAAGCTCAGCAGGTCTGACAGCATCTGTGGAGAGAAATCACAGTTGGCATTTGAGGTCTAGTGACCCTTCTCCAGAACAGTCCATCCATCTCAGTTTTGCAAGCTCCAATTTCAAAGCTTTATGGCAGAGAAGTTCAGAATCCTATTCCTTTTTGCAGGAATAATTTTTTTTGCAAGAATTGCCAATTTAACTCAGTAAATCATTTACTGGAATCGCTAACATAGGACTTGGAGCAAGGGACAAAAGAATCATGGAGTCATAGAGATGTACAGCATGGAAACAGACCCTTCAGTCCAACTTGTCCACACTGACCAGATATCCCAACCCAATCTAATCCCATTTGCCAGCACTTGGCCCATATTACTCGAAACCCTTTCTATTCATATACCTATCCAGATGCTTTTTAAATGCTGTAATTGTACTAGCCTCCACCACTTCCTCTGGCAGCTCATTCCATACATGCACCACCCTCTGTGTGAAAAAGTTGCTTTGTAGGTCCCTTTTATCCTATCACCGCCCCTCATAATTTTATAAACCTCTATATGGTCACCCCTCAGCCTTTGACACTCCAGGGAAAACAGCCCCAACCTATTCAGCCTCTCCCTATAGCTCAAATAATCCAACTCTGGCAACATCCTTGTAAATCTTTTCTGAACCCTTTCAAGTGTCACAACATCCTTCTGATAGGAATGAGACCAGAATTGCACACAATATTCCAAAATTGACCGAACCAAAATTGTCCCGTACAGTTGGATCATGACCTCTCAACTCCTCTATTCAATGCTCTGACCAATGGAGGAAAGCATTCAAAACGCCTTCTTCTCTAACCTATTTACATGCGATGCTACTTTCAAAGAATTATGAACCTGAACTTCAAGGTCTCTTTGTTCAACAACATTGCCCAGGACCTTACCATTAAGTGTATAAGTCCTGCGCTGATTTGCTTGTCCAAAATGCAGCACCTTGCATTTATCTAAATTAAACTCTATCTGCCACTCCTCATTGGCCTGTCTGATCAAGATCCCATTGTACTCTGAGGTAACCTTCTTCACTGTCCATGATACCTCCAATTTTGATGTCATCTGCAAACTGACTAACTCTACCCCCTATATTCAGATCTGAATCATTTATATAAATGATGAAAAACAGCACTGACCATAAATATAGCATCAAGATATAACAAGGAGGCTGATAGGTAACCTAAGAATGGATACATCTGTCAATCAATGCCAGCTGTGAGTAACAGTGGATTCTGAAGTAGAAGGAATAACTAAGATTTTTTTGTGGAAGAATACTGATTAAATTGCAATCACTGCAACTGATATTTTCATTTTGCAACAATCAACTATTTCATTAATTGTGAAGATCCTGCCTTTTCAACCTCTCCCCTCACCTGAGGCATGGTGACCCTCAAGTTAAACCACCATCAGTTGATTCTCTTTAATGAGAAAGTAGCCCTATGGTCCTGTGAGACTATAGTGTCTTTACCTTTTACTTCAATTAATTAACGCAATTAATGAATGTGGCTGGCATTAGTTTTGGGACACTCAAGACCAAGAAATTTGAGTGGAGTAATAATATGTTTTAGTTGTTCAGCAATCAGCCCATGTGCTTGGATTATGTTGATGCAGGAAGTTAAAGAAAATCTAAGGAAAACTGATGAATCCATTCAGTCAGAATATTTAAGGAAAGTAAAATTGCCTGTATCTCAATACACAGTACGTTTAATCATTTTGACATCATATTCTTTGAGAAGGAATAGAGAATTTTCTGTGAGTAAAAATCCACATCTCAAAGGTAAAATGGGAGGTGTTGTTTTTGCAGTAATGTCACTGAAGTGAATATCTAGAACTGTAGGTTAACAATCTGGGAACATGGGTTCAAATCTCACTTTAGCAAAGGCAAAGTGCTAACCTAACACAGGACTACTTGCTTGCTAAACATCATGTAATAGACTGGGCTTATCATCCCACAGCCAACAGATCAGCTCTCAGCTCTGTAAGTCTGCCACATTCAGCGATGGATAATTATATAACATGAGACTCCACAAATATCCCCACCTTCAAAATAGGAAGCCCGTACATAAGACAAGGTGAGAAGTATTTGCATCAGCCTTTAACCAGAATGCTGAGTGGATCCATCACAGCCTTCTGCTAAGGTCCGCAGCATCAGACTTTTCAACCAATTCGATTCACTCCACATGATATCAAGAATGGTTGAATGCACTGAATACTGCAAAGGCAATAAGCCTGACAATGTTTTGGTAATAATACTGTAGCCCTAGCCAAACTGTTCATGTGCAGTTACTACGGCTATTTTTTTTTAATCAACCTGTTCAGAGATATTATTACACATTCTGGAGCAGGTGGAATCTGAAACTGGACTCCCTGGATCAGAGGTATGGACACTACTACTATGCTACAACAGCGTCCCCTCCCCCCCCCCCCCCCCCCCCCCCATCTTCTCCAGGGCAATTATGAATGGACATTAAATGCTGACTTAGCCAGTGATGTCCACATGCTGGAACAAATAAATGTTGGAGGTTGTGTGTTCAAGCTGCAGTCTAGAGGTTGGAGTGCAGAATCTGGGCTGACATTCTTGGTTCAATACTGAGGAAGCGTTGCATGCTCAGAGATTCCATCTTTTGCTGTTTTATTCAACCGCAACCCTGCCTTCCCTTTTGGATGTCTGTTCATGATTCCATGGCACAATTGTAAAGAAGAGCAGTGGCGCTTCCATTAGTTTTATTAGTACTTATCCCTCAATCAATACTACTAAGACAGATGATCCAATTGTTACCAGCTGGCTGTTTATAGAACTTTGCTATGCATAGCTACCATGTTTTCTGCATTATAACAGTGAGCAAATTTAAAGTACTTCATAAAGCACTATGGGACTTCCTCATCCCAAGACTGGTTGGAATATAATTGCTATGTAATTGAAATGTTTTTTTCTGCATCAAGGTGCATAATGTATTAATTATAAAAGACTGTGCAGTTATTATCACTCTGTACATTAAAACAGACACAGGTATCGACCCAGTGAACTAGTGTACGAGTAATTATTTTTTGATATCAAGAATCTGCCGAGAAAGAATGAAATATCCTTTTCCAAATATGATTGTTTTTAAAAAAAACATGTAGTGAACCATTAAGATAGCAAATCTAGTTTCAGAGTGAGACCCCGAGGGACAAACTTCAAGTTAATGTCAGTACTAACAAATTTATTGGTGTAATGTTTGCAAAGAAATCGTAAAAGCTAATAAATAACAGAAAAGGGCCAAGTGGGAAATCAGAAACCGAAAGTATAAAACAAAAATGATCTGTGAAAATAACTCAAATAATTAAGAGGCAAAATAGGTACAAGTAAAAAGTTCTAGTTAGTTTATCTTATTTCAGGAGATAGGATCTCAGAGTCTTTGGCACAATGCGAGCCAACTCAGCTCTACATGATTATGCTGGGATGTGGGAAAAGTATCATTACATTTTGTGTCAAGTCTCTGAAGTTTTACTACAGTAAGATCAGAGAAGAGGAATCTCTGTGGAGAGGCTGGAGGTGCTTCAGTTGTTTTCCTTACAGATGAGAAGGTTAATATGAGATTTGATAGTGTAAATGAGAAAATGTCACTTGACAGGGAGTCAATGTAAGTGATTGAGGTCAAGGAGTTTGAGGTGAACGGACACAGTGCAAGTTAGAACACGGGCAGGATGCCACTTATATGTTTAGGCACTAATATGACCGTTCCCACTCTATTTCAGATATCATTCCATCCTTTTTGCCTAAGTGGGGGTTGGTTAGCTCAGTTGGTTGGATGGCTGGTTTTGTGATACGGAGTAATGCCAACAGCATGGGTTCATTTCCTGCACTGGCTGAAGTTACCATGAAGGACTCCCCTTACCTTAGGCATGGTGACCCTCAGGATAAGCCTCTACCAGTTGTGTTTCTGTAGTGAGAGAGCAGTCCTGTGGTCTGGCAAGACCATATATTTGTATGCTGTGTTTGCCTAACAACCAAGCATTAATTCTATCTGGATCATGTTCAGACCCTTACCATGTAAACATCAATTTGAATTGTCAGTTCCAGAATATCATGTTGTCTGTTCATTCCACACTGTCCAGTTTGCAATGGAAATGTTCATTTTTTATAATCATCACTAAATTACTTTACTTTCTCTCTTGTATATTTATTTAACCTCACCAAAACTGTATCAAAGTTATTCTCCAAATCAACTCCAAGTGATAGCAACTTCCACATTCCAACCAGTATTGGGGTAAGGAAGATTTTCCAGAATTCCATGTCGGATTTATTAGTGACTATCATCTATCATGCCTCGCCCTCTCGAGTTCTGGCCTCTGTAACAAATGAAAACATCCTCCCTTCACTGCATTTAGCCCATTAAAATCTGATGTAATTATAATGACTTCTCATAGATTATCCAACAGCTTTTTATTTTGTAAGAAGTGGTCCAGCCTGACAGTCTTTCTTGACAATTGTAACAATTAATACTGTTTATAGTTGTCAGTCAGTGTTAAAATTTGTGTGAGTTAGTTAGCAGAATTAAAAGAATAAGGTAAACTGCTACCAGAATTACAAAGGCAAAGTGAACAGTAATTTTGAAGAAGTTTCTTTTTAAAATGACTAATTTACCATATTTTATAAGGTCTGTTCACATTCTATGTCTTCTTTCTTGCTCACACACTCCATGCTGACAGAAGAGTAAAAGAAAGATTTATCTAAGGCCTCAGTTTGACATCTCATCCAAAAGAAGGTGCTTTCTACAGTGCTGCTCTCCCTCTGTACTACTGGAGTGTTAGTCTTGAGATCTGTCCTGAAGGCCCTAATGTAGGGTTTGAATCTGTTGACTCAGCAGCACAGGAGTTCTACCAACCGAAACATGGGCTGTCACATCATATTACAGTCAGATTTATTCAGCCTCACTGCACTTTCAAGATTTAAATAGCAGACCCAGAATACTTTACTCCAAACAATACAGCAATTACTCATAATAATCAGGGTAGGCAGCAGCCTGGCACATGTGTTAGGATGTTCACATTGATTGTATGGGTTTTGATCTATCATATCTAATAATCTGATCAGTTTTCACTTGTTAATTGCATACATTATATTTGCCTAAAAACCAAGGATTAATTCCATCTGGAGCATATTCAGGTCCTTACATGACAATAGCAATTTGAAATGTTAGTTGCATCAGGTTTAGAGTATCATTTTAGAGTCATAGAGCTGTACAGCACGGAATCAGACCCTAGAGTCCAACTTGTCCATGCTGACCAGATATCCTAAACTAGTCCCATGTATGAGCATTTGGCGCCATGTCCCTCTAAACCCTTCTTATTCAAATACCCATTTAAACTGTATCAGCCTCCACCACTTCCTCTGGCAGTTTGTTCCATGCACACACTACCCTCTGTGTGAAAAGTTGTCGCATGGGTCCCTTTTAAATCTTTCCACTGTCACCTTAAACCTATGCACTCTACCTTTGGGCTGTGCTACCCTAGGGAAAAGACCTTGTCTATTTACCCTATCCACATCCTGTATGATTTTATAAACCTCCATTAGGTCACCCCTCAGCTTCCGATGCTGTAGGGGAAAATCCCCAGCCTATCCAGCCTCTCCCTAGAGTTCAAACCCTCCAACCATCCATATAAATCTTTACTGAACCCTTGACTTGGATGAGCTGGTGTTGGACTGGGGTGAACAAAGGCATAAATCACACAGCACAGGATTATAGTCCAACAGATTTATTTGGAAGCACTAACTTTCGGAGCGTCACTCCTTCAGCAGGTAGTTGCCCACCTGATGAAGGAGCAGTGCTGTGAAAGCTAGTGCTTCCAAATAAATCTGTTGGAAGATAACCTGGTGTTGTGTGATTTTTGCCGAACCCTTCTAAGTTTCACAACATCCTTTCTAAAGCAGGGAGACCAGAACTGAATGCAGTATTCCAAAAGAGGCTCATTCATTCCGCACACTTCCTAGTTTGAAATGAAAAATGTCTTTTTTCTATGCACTATTGAAATCACACCCAATTATATTGTCAAATATTCTGGATAACGTAAAAGAAATGTCTGTCAGGAATTCACACCTCAGTGTAATGAATAAGTTTGCATTCGCTCAGCTTTATGAGAACGATTGCTGGGAATTATAGCAGTTTCTTGTTAACGTTCCCTCGTTATTCCCAATTTTTTTTATTAGCTTGTGAAATGTTGACATGACATGATGTCAGTCTTCAGTCTTGTAGGAATTTGGAGCTAATTTTTAGTCAACTTGGGGCCAGTTGTTTTGAGGGTTCTCTTGGGAGGGTAGAGAATTTGCAGGTTGAAATGATTATTTAAGTGCTTTTTTTTTAAGGAAGAAACATATAAAATATGTAGAACAAGTTATATTAAATTCAAAATAGGAGCATAAGCTAAGTAAGAACTGCTTATAACTTTCCTATTTATGTTTGTAATTGCATTTTTAAACATTTTGCAGTTTAGATTAATGCTGCAGTGCGTATAAATGTACGCTTGCAAATGTCACCCTCCCAGGAGAAACAACCCACTATCCAACAATGAAATGACAGATATCAGTTTGGTTCAAATATTAACCCTCTCATCACCTCATCAGTGTACTGTAGGCTCAAATATCCATTTGTAGCCTTGAGTGCAAAGTCTAAGCTGACAACTTACAATATTGAGGGGTGCTATGTTGCCAAATAGACCATCATTCAGATGACTTTCTGATTGTTCTGGTGTCATGACAATGCTAATGCCTCAAAAATCAACACCAGCCTAACTGGTCATTGATTTTGCTGTGTGCAGAGTGACCACTATATAATAACTGCAAGTGCATGTCAAGCAACGAAACACTTCCGTATGTTTTGTGCCCATGAAAGGCACTTTATAAATATAAATTTATTTTTATGACCATATTCACTTGTATGAAAGTTTAGTTCCAAACGTTAAGCACTTTTCCAGTGCCTGGAATGTGCTACCAGAGGAGATGATAGAAGAAGATACAAAACATTTAAGAAGCATCTTGACAGATAAATGAATAGGCAGGGAATAGAGGGATACAGACCGCAAACAGGCAAAATGTTTTTAGTTTAGACAGGCATCATGTGTTGGCACAGGCTGTGGGCCTAAACTCCTGTTCCTGTGCTGTACTGTTCTTTTTTGTTGTTTTTATTTGGTAAAGTATGGTCGATGTATGTAGGCTAGAGATCTTCTCCTGACATGGTGTAATGTCAGTAATTGTAGTATTTGATGGATCCAAATGCGCAGTGGTATGACTTGAAAATCAATACCAGCTGGAAGTAGCTCAGAATTTGGAGTTCCACAAGAACCATTGACATTCCAGGGGTTGGATCTGCGCTGTGAAAACGAGCTGATGAGATAGTCCTTTCTTTGTGCATGTAATAAGAAACAAAGTACACTTAAGGAGAAACGGAGTCCCTATCGTTTCAGTTGAATCTCAGGCACAGTTTCTGCTAATCCAGTCCTTAGCCACCTAGGCCTTGCCATCTATGGCAATTAGAGAAAGGGAGCATTTTCAGCAGGTTGGGCACATCTTTAGTGCTTCTACTGAGCACTTTCTTGCTAAAATTATTGTTTTTGCTACTAGGAAAGTTATCAACTGCTGACTGGAATTCTTCAATTCTGTGTATGCCCAAAAAACATTGTTAAACTATCCAGCATCATTTCATGGCCACAGACAAAGTTCAGTCACTTACCCGCCCCATTCTGGGATGATGTGGTTGCTACCATTTTCTTTCCCATTATGCACTTTTGATTTTCTGCAAGGTAGAAGGATGTCAGAGTGCTCCTCAGCAAATGGCTTCCAGATTCTGCCTGTATGTATTGAATATCCACATCTCCTTACTAGTAGCCCATAAATCCTCCAGTCTTCCAGGTCCCTGAACATTCCCAACTACATCCCCCTGCTCCTGCCTACACCCAGTCCCTTACATATGAGGCAACTATGTCAGGTGTGGTCACACTCTGCCCACTCCTTGAAGCCAGGGTACTCAAGAGTGTGGACGAACCCCATCTACATTGCCTCCCATCCAGGCACTTTACTATATTTCTGCCTTGAAGATGTTATGCCTCCTTTACAATTGTGATTTCCCCTTTCCCAGAACCTGCATCCTGCAGCTCCAAAGACTGACCTGCTGAGTTTCATATCCACAGAAACACCTGCCCTTGTCTCTCCATCACCTATCTTTGCCTTGAGTTTCTGCGGATGGACCCAACAGACTGACCGTGCCCAACGAGCAACCTGATCAGACAGTCCTGGATGAGTAGTGCCCAGGTTCCTGGCTGATAGATGCACATTTCCTGGACCGTGTGAGCTCTATGGAGCCACAGGACTGACCACGAGCTGTTCCCTGGACTACCTGGTTGAGTGACTGTGCTAATTAGCAGCCAAGGCAAGGATGCTGCGAAGATGCAGGGAGGTGCAGTGAGTGAACACCTAAGAGAGCAAGTGAGCAAGCCTGAGATTTAGCTCAGTCCATTCCGTGAGCTGGGTGCCTGTCCCTGCATGCAAAGTCTCCCTACTGCAGCTCTTCACTGCTCTTTGTCAGTTTGACCTGCTTCCATAGGGTCCTGCTAGTGTATCGGGGTGCCATTATGGGAGTGATTAGTTGGTAGATGGTAGATGCCAATGTTCATGGTTGAGGGGAGTGTGTGTGTGACTGGTGCCCACATGGCATGACCTGGGTTGCAGTTTGTTCGTAGGTAACCTGGAGGTCATTCAGATCAAGCAGTGAGCCAACTACGTCATGTCTCCATTCTGTTTCCATGTTGAGGTTTCTTGACTTCAAACTTGTTTAGCAAGTTTGGTGAGATAGAAAGTTGATTTATAATGAAGTATCTTGTGCTGGCAATACGACAGTTTGCAAGCAATAAAGTTCCTGAAATGGCAACTTGCTGCTGCCTAGCGAGAATCTCGCCTCACTGCTCATGAAAAACATAAAGGGTGGATCAGATTTCCCGGATGTCAAGATGGGTATTGCTGGACTTTGTGTCCAATTCTGCCACACATCTCACCATAGCCCATACTGTTCAGATTCCTGTAAGATTCTACCCCAAGACACTGTCTGGTGTCTCACCCAATTGACCATCAGTCATATCTGAACCTTGACTGTGAATACCAGCCTTGAGATACATAGGCTAGCCTTATTCTGTCTTCCTCTATCATTCTCATACTTGCACATTCAATAGGTAATACAACAGATATCTTGAATAGAAACTTTAGTTGATTTTCTTGTCTTCACCACAAGGGGTTAGAGGCCAGTTTACCTTCCTCATTTCACATGTGGCTTTTAAAACATGTCCAGCTGAATGAACCACTTGAACAATCTTCCCCTGCCTCTTGTTCCCTGGGCCACTTTGTCAGGCCAGTCCGCACTTTGACCATCTCCATCATGTTGGCATAGACATGGTGGGCCAAAGGGCCTCTTTCTATGCTACCTGACTATCGAACTGCCCTTACTCGGACTCATTCCTGTGAATGCGACCTGGGCCAATTCTCCCCCCACCCCATATTTCTAAATCCACAGGATCACAAACCCACATGTAGGTGAAACTGAAGTCTCTGCATACTCCTATTTTTGTACTTCATTCCATTTTGAAAAATGCTTTTTCTGGACCACGAAAGAGATTGAATGCATTGGAAAGATCATCCTTTCCTGAACAATTGCATCTAGTCCGTGAGAGCTCCTTCACAGCTTCCTGTTTAGTCTACCTCCCATTTTGGTCTCTGTGAATGGCATTGTGCGTACTTACATTTTAGCTAATTGTTTAAGCTAATGCTTGTTGAAATTGAATGTGATTCACATTAAATCCACTGCTCCAACATTCTTCAAAGGTATATGTTGATAATTGAGAGTGAATAAACATGAGTCAAGAGTTCTTTGAAAGTGGCGTCACTGATGGACAGGGTGGTGAAAAAGGCATTGGGCATGCTTGCCATCATTGGTCAGAACATTGTGGGGACGCCATGTTATGGCTGTACAGTACATTGGTGAGGTCACCTTTGGCGTACTGTGTCCAATTCTGGTTCCTGTTGTAGGAAGGATATTATTAATTTGGAAAGGATGCAAAAAAGATTGACAGTGATATTATAGGGACTGGAGGGTTTGAGTTACAAGGAGAGGCTGGATAGGCTGGGAGTTTCCCCTGGAGCGTAGAAGATTGAGGGGTAAGATGAAGGTCTTTTCCTAAGGGTAGGGGAATTCAAAACTAGAGGGCATAGGTTTATTGTGAGGGGAAAGATCTGAAAGGAACAGTTAGGGCAACCTTTTCACACAGAGGGTGGTGCGTATATAGATTAAACTATCAGAGGAAGTGGTAGACGCAGGGACAGTTACAACTTTAAAAGACATTTGGACAGATACATGAATCGGAAAGTTTTAGAGGGATATGGCCAAACAGTGGCAAATCGGGCTAGTTTTGTTTGGGAAATTTGGTCAGCATGTTCTAGCTGGACCGAAGGTTTTTTTCTGTGCTGTAAGATTCTATGACTCTATGACTGTCCTCTGTCACTCACTGAGATCAACTGATGGAGCAGCACTGACTCTGATCCCCTCCCCATCTTTCCAGAGAAATCAGACATGTCAACGTTTCAGTATTCTTTTAAACTAAACATTTCATTCTTGACCTTGCATCAAAAGCGCTCACACCTGAAATCTTCACTTATGTGTTTCACTCCACAGAGGCTCAGCAAACAGCCAAACACATAATTTCCAGACTGGAGCTTGAACCATGAACATCCCACTCTGCGCATCTTTGTCACTCACTGAACAAATTTGTTGAGCCAGGGGCGAGGTCTGACAGAAGCACAGTTGGAATCTTTTCTTTTATATGGAATTACACCATAGGTTTATCATCGATGTAAATGATAGAATGATAGCAGGGAATGTAAACAGCACAGGAAGAGACAGTTGGGCCCAACAGTTCCATTTGTGCTCAACGCAAACCTTTTTAAACCCATCTTCATCTCAACCTACCACTATAATCACGTGATCCTTTACACCTTAAGTGCTTATCAGCTTCACCTTCCTCATCTGAGCAACTTCTGTGGCAGTAAATCACTCTCATCTCATAATCGCAGATTAGGGAGTCACCCATTTAGATTAGATTAGATGACTGACAGTGTGGAAACAGGCCCTTTGGCCCAACAAGTCCACACCGACCCTCCAAAGAGCAACCCATCCAGTCCCATTCCCCTACATTTACCCCTAAATAATGCACCTAGTACTACATGCAATTTAGCATGGCCAATTCACATAACCTGCACATCTTTGGACTGTGGGAGGAAACCGGAGCACCCAGAGGAAACCCACGCAGACACGGGGAGAATGTGCAAACTCCACACAGACAGTTGCCCGAGGCGGGAATTGAACCTGGGTCCCTGGCGCTGTGAGGCAGCAGTGCTCACCAGCAGAGAGGAGGAGGAATTTCTTCTCTCAGAGCATAGTGAATCTGTTAAATTCTTTTCTGCAGAGAGCAACAGAGACTGAGTCATTCGGTACATTCAAGGCTGAGATAGACAAACAGATTTCTAATCAGTAAGGGAATCAAGGGTTTTGGGGAAAAGACAGGAAAGTGGAGTTGAGCATTATCAGATCATCTATGATTCCTGGGAACAGGAGTAGGCCATTCAGCCTTCCAAGTCTGATCTGCCATTCAATGCACCATTGCTGATCTGTGGCCTAACTGCATACATCTGCTTTGGCCCATATCCCTTAATACCTTTGTTTAATAAAACATTATCTATCTCAGATGTAAAAGTTATCTAGGTGACTGTGCATTAATTGCCGCTTGGGGAAAAGTGTTCCAAACCTCTACCGCCCTTTGTGCGTAGAAGTGCTTCCTAACATCCCACCAGAATACTCTGTCCCTAATTCTCAGACTATGCACTCTGCCCCTCTCCCAGTTCTAGAATCTCCAACTAGTGGAAATAGAATGGCATTGAATTGAATGGTAGTACAGGCTGAATGGACTGAGTGGCCTACTCCTGCTCTGACTCTCAATGCATCAAGATACATTGATAGGTGGACAAGGTAGACAGTGCTTTAATGAGAGTGATATCCAAGCCAAGATTAATTACTTTTGCTGCTGTGCTTTGTAGATTCGACGGACACTGCCTTTACCCTCACGATGTTACTATCAAGTCTGAACAGCTGCTGTAACCCATGGATCTACATGTTCTTCAGTGGCCACCTCCTGAGTGACATCATCCATGTCTTTCCCTGTTGCCACAAAATTACCGGGAAGCTGAAGACGGAGGATTCAGACACCAGCATCAAGAGGCACACCCTACTGACAAAGGTCAGCCATAGGAGCCCAACATTCAGCTCATACAATTGGAAAGACAATGACAATGACGCATCTCCTCAGTCATTCCAGACAATGCCAGTAGAGACCTGAGGTGACCTGATTGCTGACTACACTCCCCTCCACCCCCATTAAACCATTTATATTACTTAAATGCACTGCCATTGAGATTGTGATCAAAGATCTGATTATCCAAAGCTTACCCTTATATTCATAGCACTTTGCTTACCTGAGTGTTAAGGAAGGGCATCAGCTTAAGTGTGACCAGGTACTGGATGGCATCAATCCAATTAAACCCAAAAGAATGGCATTTATTTTTGTTTGTCCAGTAGGAATGAAATAATTAGTCTTGTGGCTGTTAAGTACAAAAGCTGGTGATCGTAGATGTACTATGGATGAACAAAAACATTCAGCAAACATTGCATCTTTCAAATGGATAGCATATCAATGTTAAATAATGAAACTTGTGCAATACTGAGTTATATTTCATCCAATACATGGCATAGAATTGAAAACTCTAAAGTAATATTTTGAGATGTTGGAATATATGTATTGTCCAAATATTGGATAATGGTTAATTGGTCGCAGTTCTGATTTTGCAACCACCCCATGCCAGTCACAAGCAATGACGATCACTAGCACTTTGTCCAAGTCGCAGTCATAAATTGTGAACCTGAGCTTTGATGGTTGGTAGGCTGTTCCATTATGGATGCTCAATGCCCAATGCCAATTATGCCCACATTGACTATGCTCCAAAACATGCATTCCATCAAGGATAACAAGGTAGCAACTACAGCATTCTAATCTGGCTAGAAGCAACAAACTCATAGGAACAAGCAGTCTGGTTCGGTATCAAATGGTGTGGTGCATTTTCTCTCGAATATACAATGGGAAGCTTTGAATGTTTAAGGTGGTTGATCACAGCAACAATCCACATCAAAGGGCATTGCAGAAACCTTTGGATTTCAATGTTGTTTTTGAGTTGGTATTGCCAACTGACTATTTAGTGGTATTGATGAGACCAACCCCTTACTCATGTGATTTGAAGTGAGGCTTCCGCTGCTATCATCACAGGAGTCTATGTTGCCAGCATTCTAGTGTGGAATCTAGACTGGTCAACAAACTCTTAATTCTGTTGCTTGACATAATTTATCACTTTCTGAATTCTGGAGTGGGGGAGTGTGGGATGGGGGATGGGGGGGGGTGTGTTGTGGGGTGATGTTTGATGGAGACAGAATTCAACAGATGAAAGATAAACCATAAGGAAGTATAAATATAAAGTCAGAGAATGGAAAATACAAACCTTCAGAGGGAGCATGATCTAATCTTTGGGAATATCTAAGTGGAAAGAACAGGATAAAATACTTACGCTAAAATAAAAATAAACATTGGAATAGACTGGGAGAAGGCAGTTGGCATACATAGAAATGACAAGTTAAAAAGTGACTCACTGATAATGGGCTATAATGGTAGATATGGCTTGAACCTTAATGATCCAGCCTGATTGAATGGGTATAAAGATATAGTTATGTTGGGAATGATGGCAGATGAGACAAAATTAGATATTAGCATTGGATCCCAGTTGACTTGGATCCCATGAAATTACTACATTGTGGTGGATGGTGTTTCATTGGATATCTCCATTATCCCAAGGGGTAGATGCCATCAGAGATCAGAGGTGTGATTTTACCGTAACAAATTTGCAGAAATAATTAGATCACCCGGGGCACCCACTCTTAGGAATTTTAGAGCAGCTTTAATGGAGACCTGGGAACTGGTCACTGGGCTCACACTTCAGCAATGACCGAGGCATGGAAAGTTTATAGCACAGAAAGAAACCATTCAGCCTATTGTGTCATTGCTAGGATATATGGAGCAACAGAAGAAGATATTTAACGATAACATAGGAAAGAAGAAACAAAAATGTGCGTATGCCTCAACAACAATACTTGTGTATCTTTTTAAAGATCATCAAAAAATTGTAATCTACCCATGCACCACCTCACAGTCCTTAGAAGCTATATAAAAACAACAAGAAGTATAACTGTGATTGAAAAATCTTTAATGAAATATGTTTAATGTTTTATTCTAAAGCGTAAATCTGCAAAGTATATGCCTAGTAAAGTGTTTGTTTTCCTAGATTCCTCTTCCTAGCATTTCCCTTCCTCGCAACCAACCCACTTCCCTCTGCTTCCCTCTGTGGGAAAATATGTGTTTGAGTGAATAATTTTATAATTCGTTCTTTATGTTGCCTTTAACCACCTGGATATTGTTAATAAAGTTTGAAGACAATTAATTTTGGAGTCTTTTTCCACTGATACTTCATGACCATGAATAAAAATATTTATTTGGTTTTATCTGCAGTTTTAATGTAATGCCACAGTTATGAACTGCTCTTAGTCACTCACACGCTATAAACTGAAGTCATTGGAAAACATAAGAAGTGTTAACAGAGCTCAAACAGACCATGAAAGTAGCTAACTTGATAACTGGAAAGGCAGTGATTAATGCTCTTACACCTTCTGGCTCAGTATCAAATGGCACATTGCATTTATTCATTGGGAATGATGTGTTTTTGGGTTTACAATGGCCAAAAGAAATTACAGCATATTTAAATAATTTGCAAACACTAGTTTGATAGAATCCCTGATATGTCTGAGGATCATAATTTAAAAATAAGAGGCCATCCATTTAAGATAGAGATGAAGAAAAATTTCCAAAACTTATTGGATTTAGGGAAGTTCCCTTCATTATGGAAAAATAGCTCATTTGGAAAATAACTCCTTTATTCAAAAAGAGAAGGTGGAAACTACAGACCAGTTAGCATACCATCTGTCTTTGAAATGTTAGAAGGTATGCTTAAAGACATTATAACAGGCACTTGGATAACTTCAACGTAATCAGGTAGAACCAACATGTTTTCATTAAAGAAAACTCATGTTCAACTAACTTATTAGAGTTCTTTGAATAACTGACTTGTTATGTGGATTAAAGGAACCAGCGGGTGTTTCGTGAAATACCTGTGCAAAGGCCAGTATCCCATCAACAGCTGTTTCAGTTTTGAAAGGACTGGATCTTTCTACGTCCAAGTTATATGATGCAACTGGGAGCATGTCCAGAAAATTTAATATCATTACAGACTCTTCCGTTGGGGATACCACCGTGGTGTATCTGCTAATGGGAGGTGGGACAATGTATCCACATTTGTTACTTGGCCTCCTAGACAGTGTCCTAATTTGTAATTATACTTAATTTAGTATCAGAACCCACTGCTGAATGTGGCCTGAAGTTATGGGCTGCATTGCCTTGTCTTCTTTAAGCAGACCAATGCAGACTGGGCCAATGCAGACTGGGCCAATGCCCTTCAAAATATTTTAAGAAGGTAGCCTAGACACTAACTTTTTCTTATTTTAAAGGCAGATGTGAAGTGGATATTCCAGGAGTGATGCAGCTGCTCAAACCACTCGGCTTTAAGCAAAATACAATTTATTTAAACACTACAGTTGAAACACGAACAAAAGCAAATGGAATTTAGAATAACAACTATTAGAAAACTTACCTACCCGATACAGCAACTTAACTAATGAACTGTTCCAATCCAGTAATGTCCCATAAACACAACCCTTGGCAAAAAGGTAAATTCAAACACAGATTCTTACAGGCAGGAGAGAACAACATCCAGAGAGAGATTTCAGAGAAAGTCAGAGGAATCCTTTACTGAAGCTTGCAATGCTTCTGGACTCACACATCTTGTGACTGCCACAGCTAAAACAAACTAGAAAAAACCTGAACTGGGAGAACTGGCCATTCCCCTTCCATTATTAAACAAGACTCTTCGGCACTTCCCTCTTTATGGCCTCTCTAAAAAAAAACCAAAGACGAGATAACCTTTTCAAAGTGACAGCATTGTCACAGGGTTTGTGGGCTGTGATTATTACAAATTTTCAACCATAAAGGTATTTGTGGAACGTCCTGACTGCAAACATTACTACCAATCCATCTTCTTCTCTATTCTCTGCATTAACCAAAGTCCTGGATGCCTATGCATGTGGATGTTCCTTGCCATTGGACCACCGATGAGCTAATACTACCTTGATGCCATATCGAGAGACATCACATGTCAATACTGTATCTTTCTTCGGATCACTGTGTGCCAACACTTAGAGGACCCTAGCTGTTTCTTTACTTCACTGAAAGCTATGGCTTGTCTATATGACCATTTCCAAGACTGAACCCCTTTTTAGGATTTGATTCAAAGGTGCCAGGATGGAAGCCAGATTAGGTATGAACTTGCCATAATAACTTACCAGCCCAAGAAATGGCCTAAGCCCTCACTTTACTTTCAAATCGGTGCAACTTGTTGACTCTGTAACCCAACTAGGTCACTCGGAATGGCTGGAATACACATTCTTCCCTTCCTAGGCCTTGGAAAAATACCTTAGTGCTATTTCTCTAAGTGTTCTTTGTTAGTTTTCCCTGTTATTATTACAATGTCGTTTAGATAAATGGTGACCTGAGGGTGACCTTGCACAATGTTTTCCATTGTCCACTGAAAAATTGCACAGGCTGATGATACCCCAAATGGCAGTCTTGTAAATTGATACAGCCTTTGTTGGTATTAATTGCAGCTTAATTCTGAGAATCCTTGTCTAAACGTAATTGCAAATAAGCGTGGCATATGTCCATCTTCGTGGAGGACAGACCCCCTGCCATCTTTGTTTATATATTCATTCTGCGAGAGATTGGGTATTTATCCAGCTGGAAAAAGCAGTTTGCCGTTTGTTTAAAATCCCCACAAAGGTGAACTGACCTGCTGGACTTTATTATCAGTATGAGTGGTGCTGCCCATTCCACAAACTGGACTGGTTTCATGATTCTTTCAGTTTCCAGTCTCCTGATTTCAGCCTCTACTTTAGTCCATAAGGTAAATAGCACAGCACAGGCCTTGCAGAATTTTGGAATTGCTTCCTGGTCAACATGCAAGGTGGCTTTGGCTCCTTTGATAATCCCTAGACCTTCCTGAAAAACATCTGGGCATTTAATTAGGACTTCATCCAGGCAGCCATTTTTATGTGAAAAATGTCGAGTTAAACTTGGTGAATGTTCCTCAACCAATATCGCCCCATCAACCTTGGACTGGAGCTTTTTACGACAATCACCAGTAAATGAACCAGCTGCTGACCGGAACGAAAGTTGTACCTTTAATCTGTAAAGGTTCCCCAGCATAATTTCTCAGTCTAGCCAAGATTTTGCACAAACTTAAAGGTTAGAGTGCAGAGCTAATTTTGTTAAAAATTACTTATGCAATCACTAATTAGTTATGCGATCACTGGCTGCGCCAGTATTGAAGTCCATTAGAACCGGGTGACCATTTTACCAGATATTTATTTTGATTGGTTCTGAGTTGGCTGTTGCTAAGCAATTTAACTGTTCCAAACCAGATGTAGATGGACTTTCCAGGGAATTAATGCTTGCGGATACCCTCCTGAATAGTGGCCTGTGAATTATCTTACTCAATTTAGGCCTATTGGGACTCTTGCTATCTTGAGTCTGCATGCTGGCAGCAACTACAATGGCTTGCTGGCCAGGATTGTGAAAAACCTTTTAACCATATGCCCAAGGATTAGCTTTGCTTTGGAGTTTTGCTGTGGGCTGACTTAGAGTCACGCTGTTCAAGATATGCCCTGTGTGAGGCCACACAATTGCTTTCACTCAAATGGTGCTCCCCAAGCACAATCAGACTCATATGCTCCACTTGCCACATTTTCCAACGATTAAGCCAATTGTAGTGCCTGTTTGAAGTCCTCTTGAATTGAATTGAATTTATTGTCAAGATGCACCAAGGCACAGAGAAAAGCTTTGCCTTGCGAGGAATACAGGCAAATCACATAGTTAAATAGCATAGACAAGGAAATAAGAGGTAAACAGCAGCAAAAACAAAAACACAGGGACAGGCGAATGCGAACAATTTGAGAGTCCATTCAGTATTCTAATAACAGTAGGGTAGAAACTGTTTTGAAACTGCTGGTGCGTGTGTTCAGGCTTCTGTACCTTCTTCCCAATGGTAGAGGTTGTAGGAAAGCATTGACAGGGTGGGATGGATCTTTGAGAATGCTGGCGGCCTTTCCTTGACAGCGGGCCTGGTAGATGTATTCTATAGATGGGAGGTTGGCTTTTGTGATTGTCTAGGCCGAGTTCACCACTCTCTGTAACCGTCTCCGATCTTGAGTGGTACAGTTGCCATACCAGGTAGTGATACATCCAGACAGAATGCTCTCATTGGTGCACCTATAAATGTTGGCAAGGGTATTCGCCATCATGCCAAATTTCCTCAGCTGCCTGAGAAAGAAGAAACGTTGGTGGGCCTTTGTAACCAGTGCGTCCACATAAAGAGTCCAAGAAAGCGTGTTGTTGATGACCACTCCCAGGAGCTTGACACTCTCCACTTGTTCCACCTCTGTGCTGTTAATGTGTCGGGGGGCATGAGTAACATCCCCTGAAAGTCAATAATGAGTTCCTTGGTTTTGCTGGCATTGAGAGCTTGGTTGTTCTCAGTGCACCATTTTTCCAGGTCTTCCACTTCCCGTCGGTAGTTTGTTTCATCGCCATCTGAGATTTGACCAAGTATGGTGGTGTCATTGGCGAACTTGTAAATGGCATTAGTCTGGTATTTGGTGATGCAGCCATGGGTATACAGTGAGTACAGTAGGGGGCTGATAACACATCCCTGGGGGGGCTCCAGTGTTGGATGTTATTGACAATGAAATATTGTCCCCAGTCTTCACTGATTGTGGCCTGTGGGTCAGGAAACTGAGGATCCAGTTGCAGAGAGTGGGGCTTAGTCTGAGGTCACTAAATTGTGTAATCGGTCTTGAGGGGGTAATAGTGTTGAAGGCTGAACTGTAGTCAATGAGTAGGATTCTTACGTAGCTGTTCTTAATTCCAATATGTTCTAGGGAGGAGTGAAGGGCAAATGATATGGCATCTGACATGGATCTGTTTGTCTGATAGGCAATTGGAGTGGTCAAGAGTAGTGGGGAGGCTGGAGTTGATTAATGCCATGACCAGCCTTTCAAAGAACTTCATGACCACAGAAGTTAGGGCCACTGGGCGGTAGTCATTGAGACATGTTACATGAGTCTTTTTAGGCACAGGGATGATGTTGGCCTTCTTGAAACAGGCAGGGACAGTGGTCTGCTGCAGGGAGAGGTTGAAGATGTCCGAGAAGACCTCTGCCAGTTGATCTGTGCTTGCTCTGAGTGCATGGCCTGGTACTTTATCTGGTCCCATTGCTTTCCTTGGATTCACATGAAGGAAAATTGATCTGACCTCTGATACAGTGACTATTGGGATAGGTTCGTCAGGAATTCTGCTCAAAGCGAGCATAGAAGGTGTTGAGATGACCTGGGAGGGATGTGTCATCGTCTGCTTTCTTGAACGGTCTCTTTTTAGAACCTGTGATGTCATTCAGTCTTTGCCAAAATCGCCAGGTGTCTGTCTGGGTCTCTAGTTTGGATTGATATTGGTCCTTGACTGTCTTAATGGCTCTGCGAAGGTCAGAGTTGGTTTCCTTATATTTGTGTAGGTTTCCTGAACTGAAGGTCTCACACATGGTTTTTAGCAGGTTCTGTATGTCCTGATTCATCTCGGGTTTCCTGTTGTGGAACATCTGGATTGACTTCCTCGGTATGCAGTCTTCCACACACTTGCTGATAAAGTCTGTGACGGTGGTGGCATACCCGTTCAAGATACCTGCGGACTGTTTGAACACGGTCCAATCAGCCGATTCCAGAGTTGATCCTCTGCCTCCTCCAACCAGCACTGGACCTGTATCTGCGAGGGTGTCTCCTGCTCGACCTTTTGCCTGTAAGCCGGGAGAAGAAACATGGCATTGTGGTCGGAGTTCCCGAAATGAGGGCGGGGATGGAATGGTAGGCATCTTTCACAGTGGTGTAGCAGTGGTCTAAAATGTTCAGGCCTCTGGTGGGGCAGGTAATCTTCTGGTGGTACTTGGGCAACACCTTCCTTAGATTGGCTTGATTGAAGTTGCCAGTAACAGTAAACAGGGCCTCGGGGTGTTCCGTCTCCAGGGTGTTAGTGGTGGAGTACAGCACATCCAGAGCTTCTTCAACCTTTGCTTGTGGCGGTATTTACACAGCAGTTAGTATAGCAGCGGTAAATTCCCGCGGTAGATAGAAGGGATGGCATTTGATGGTGAGGAGTTCAAGGTTTGGGGAGAAATAGATGCCCAGAGTTGCAATGTCCATGCACCACAAGTTGTTGATTAAAAAGCAATCCCCTCCATCCTTAGTCTTAGCTGAGGACGCTGCATGGCCCATACAATGGATAGAAAAACTATCAGCCTGAAGTGCACAGTTGGGAATGGATGGGTTGAGCCAGGTTTCTATGAAGCAGAGTGTGCAGCAGTCCCATAGTTCACGCTGGAAGCTGAGAGTGTTGGGCTTCAGCTAGTAGGTGCTTTTACATAGTTACATTATTAATCCCACAAAGCAAATGGTCTCTAAGCATCTCATTAAGGGTTAAACCAAAGTCAAATGCTACTTCCAGTTGCCTTGACCTAATGTGGATTCCTCTGGTTCTCAAATTATCAAGTAAAAATGATAAGACCATCAGACATAGGAGCAGAAAATAGGCCATTCAGCCCATTGAGTCTGTTCTGCCATTCAATCATGGCCAATAGGTTTCTCAACCCCATTCTCCCATTTTATGCCCATAATCTTGATCCCATTGACAATCAAGAATCTATCTATCTCAGTCTTAAATATACTCAATGACCCGCCTCCACAGCCGTCTGTGGCAATGAATTCCATAGATCCACCACTCTCTAGATGAAGATGTTTCTCTTTATCTCCATTCTAAAACATCTTCTCTTTACTCTAAGGCTGTGTCCTTGGATCTTAGTCTCTCTTACCAAGGGAAACATCTTCCCAAAATCCACTTCATCCAGGCCATTCAGTATTCTATAAGTTTCAATTAGATTCCTCGTTATCCTTCTAAACTCCATTGAATATAGACCCAGAGTCCTCAAATGTTACTCATATGTTAAGATTTCCATTCCTGGGACCATTCTCATGAACCTCCTCTGATCACCCTCTAGGGCCAGTAATCCTTCCCGAGATATGGGGCCCAAAACTGCGTACAATACTCCAAATATGGTCTAACCAGAGCCTTATAGAGCTTCAGAAATACATCCCTACCTTTATATTCAAATCCTCTCAAAATAAATGGCCTTCCTAATAACCTGCAAGTTTCCCTTGAGAGAATCCTGGACTAGAACTCCCAAATCTTTTTGCACTTGAGACTTCTGAATTTTCTCCCCATTTAGGAAATAGTCCATGCCTCTATTCTTCCTACCAAAGTGCATGACCTCACACTTTCCAATGTTGTATTCCATCTGCCACTTCTTTGCCCACTCTCCTAACCTGCCCAAATCCTCCTGATCTCCAGCATCTGCAGTCCTCACTTTCTCCTCAAATCCTTTTGCAGCCTCCTTGCCTCCTCAATACGACCCATCCCTCTACCTATTTTTGTATCATCTGCAAACTTAGCCAGAATGCCCTCAGTTCCTTCATTTAGCCATTAATGTATAAAATGAAAAGTTGTGGTCCCAACTCTGAGCCTTGCAGAACGCCACTTGTGCTACCTTGAGAAGAACCCTTTTATCTCCACTCTCTGCTTTCTGCCAGACAGCTAAGCTTCTATACATGCTAGCGCCTTGCTTCTAACACTTATCTTACTCAGTATCCTACTGTGTGGCACCTTGTCAAAGGCCTTCTTAAAGTTGAGGTAGATGACATCCATTGGCTCTCCTCTGTCTAAACTGTGTGTTACTCCTCAAAGAATTCTAGCAGATTTGTCAAGCGCAACCTCCCCTTGATGAAACCATGCTGACTTTGCCCTATTTTACCATACATTTCCATATATTCAGAAATCTTGTCCTTCACAATGGCCTCTAAAATCTTATTCATGACCAAGGTTAGGCTAATCGGCCTCTAAGTTTCCATCTTACGCCTTACTCCCTTTTTAAACAGGGGCGTCACGTTAGCGATGCTCCAGTCCTCTGGGACCCTCCTTGACTTTAGCGATTATGAAAGATCACTACTAACACATCCACTATTGTCTCAAAATTAGAGGAGGCTTGATATTCCTTAACTATGTCCATCATTTTTTGAAATGTCTTAGTATCTGGTGCTTGGTGAAAATATTTGGCTTCTAATAATGGAAAGAGCTACAGCTCATTGCTTTTCATCTGACATAATGTCATTTACATTTCTTTCCACATACTAGGCCCAGTCTTCAAAGACAGGGTCGAATGAATCAAGCTTCCCAAACAAAAGCATGATGTAAGACATGCTTACCTCAAAGATGACCATTATGAGCAAATTTCTTCAGGAATATGCTTCATTCATGTTAACACTGAAATAACTCCATAGAGGCATCATGTCAACAAGTCACCCTTTATTTACATATGAACAGTCCTTGACCTCAGTACTATCTCTTCAGAGTCAGCTCTCAGAGTGCCAGAATCTCTGACAGTCCACTTTTGGACTCCCTGATTGGACCAGATTAACAGCCCCAATCAAATAACTCATATCCTATGTTGTCCAGCTGACTAACTTCATTCCAATCACTACAGTCATCTATTTAGGACAGACTTTATGAGATCCATATAGAATAATTAAAATAGCCTGTACTGAAATTCTGACTTTTTTAAATTTAGAGACATCAAAACTGGGCAAGTGTCAAAAAATTCTCATCTCTTGTTTACTTTTCACTTGTGTGATGATTTCACGTATTGAGAAATGGAAGACTTGTTTGCTCATTGGCCAGTTTGGAATGAGATTGCCGCCAGACTCCGAATACACACAAAAAGAAATGCATTTTAGCAGCTGTTTTTTGAGCAGCAGAGAAGAGAAAAGGAAAATGGATTAAGCAAGAACTGGAACATTCTTTTCCTCTCCGTCTCCATCTCCATCTGCCTGCCTGTTTCCCTCATCATTCTCAAAAACAGGACCCAGTAAAAAAAACAAACTAGTGAAACAACCATTTCACAAAAGTTAAAGGATCTATACAGACTTCACTGCTGAGGATATCAGTTAACAATTAAACAACTGCACCATCAGATTAAAAATGTAAAACCCAAGGGCTCTAAGAGTTTTAAACTGTATAGCCACTATTCTTCCTGTCAGTACCTAATGCTTTTCTTTTTAAACTTATTACCTGTGTTTGTGTTGGATGTTGAGTTTTTATTGTTTTTTTCTCTCAGGATGAGTTGGTAATAGTTCGCTTTTGTTCACTTAAGAAATCCTGCAACTGGCTCCTTCGTTTAGATCTTTAATTAGTGTGTGATATAGCTGTGTGCTAAAAGAATTAAAAATATTTAATGCTGCTGATGAAAAGGGTGTTAAAAGGAGGGAAGCCAATTTCTCCCTCTCACCTATTCATAATAAACCTCAAGGCAGATTTGACACTCACAATTTCATTTTCATAAATTTATGTTGTTTTTGCACATATTGTGATTGACAATGCCCACATTGTTTCATCTTCTAGAAGAAAGTGAGGACTGCAGATGCTGGAAATCAGAGCTGAAAATGTGTTGCTGGAAAAGCGCAGCAGGTCAGGCAGCATCCAAGGAGCAGGATGCTGCCTGACCTGCTGCGCTTTTCCAGCAACACATTTTCACTACATTGTTTCATCCCTAGTTATGGAATCCTGAATTTTTCCCCACCACAAATATCAGCCTAAGTAGCCCATGGTGCCTCTTTGTCTCTCTACCCACACCTCCTTCCTTTCATTTTATACCTTCCACACCACTCTAGAAGCCACTCTTGAACTTCATGAGAGCAGAGCTGAGATGTTTGGAAGAATGAATCTGTGTCCTTTTTGGAATTGTCATTGGGATGCACAATTTGGAAGAGGTGCAACATGAAATGTAATCACCACTCACCTTATAGATCACATTGTATGGTTTTAGCTGCCAATGACAATTTTGCTTACCAGCAGGTAAGCTCACAAAGTTCAGTCTAATACTTCAAGGTTAGTCAACACTCTTCAACATTCTTCAGCCATTAGCAAGACATAGTTGCGACAGCAGGCAGAATGAAAATGACAACAGCTCGCCTTTATGTCGTGCCTTCAATTAAAATATGGCCAATGGTGCTTCACATTATTGTTTTGAAACAAAATTTAACACCGAGCAACATGACAAGGTTTCAGAACAGCCTGGTCAAAGCCATAGGTTGTGAGGAAAAACCAAAAGAATGAAACAGAATTGAAGAGGTGGAGAAGTTTAAGAAAGGAATTTGGGACTGCAGGTTCATAGCTCCTTGAAAGTGGAGACAGTGAAGAAGGCGTTTGGAATGCTTTCCTTTATTGGTCAAAGAATTCAGTATAGGAGTTGGGAGGTCATGTTGCACCTGTACAGATATTGGTTAGGCCACCTTTGGAATACTGCATGCAATTCTGCTCTCCTTCCTATCGGAAGGATGTTTTAAAACTTGAAAGAGTTCAGAAAAAATTACAAGGATATTGCTGGGGTTGGACGGTTTGACCTATAGGGAGAGGTTGAATAGGCTGGGGCTGTTCTCCCTGGAGCATCAGAGGCTGAGGGGTGACCTTGTAGAGGTTTATAAAATCATGAGGAGCATTGACATGGTAAATAGACAAGGTCTTTTCCCTGGGGTGAGGGAGTCCAGAACTAGATGGCACAGGTTTAGGGAGAGAGGGGAAAGATGTAAAAGGGACCTAAGGGGCAACTTTTTCACACAGAGGGTGATGCATGTATGGAATGAGCTGCCAGAGGAAGTGGTGGAGACTAGTACAATTGCAGCATTTAAAAAGCATCTGGATGGGTATATGAATAGGAAGACTTTGGAGGGATATGGGCCAAGTTCTGGCAAATGGGACTAGATTATGTTAGGATATCTGGTCAGCCTGGACGAGTTTGACCGAAGGGTTTGTTTCCGTGCTGGACACTTCTATGACTCTATGACAGCATAGGTCAGGCAAATGAAAGCACAACTAGCAGTGGTGCTGCAATTCAAATGAGGAATGCAAAAAAGTTGACAATTAGACTGACACAGATATATCAGAAGATGTTAGTAATTTTTTTTGGAAATGGGATCAGGTGTGGCTGTGGAGGGATTTGTCATCAAGCATGCAAACTTTAACATTAGAACAAATGTAGATCAAGAACATGAACACAACTAGCTTTGCGCTTAATTGCAGAAAACGTTTCAGAATTAACTGGTAAGAGGGAGTTTCAGACAATTTATGAGAAAAGATGCATTCATGTGTCTGTCAACTTAAAACTGCTTCTTAAAGATCAAGGCAGTTGCCAAATCTTCTTAACAGCTGGACAAAGTGAAGATTGAACTTGAAAGATCCAATAAATTCGGTTTAGCCAAGAAATTCTTCTTTCACTGGAGACAGAGATCAAGAGGACAAAGTTAAACTTGGCACAACTTTCTATCCGCAAATATTATTTTGTACTTATATAGACATGATGATAAATGTGCAGCAGGTTCACACTTGGAATATCTTGCAATCTTTGGAATATCCAGAAGTTAAATGATCTCTTGAATGCTGTTTCCTGTAATTGCCAGATCCCTATTATCAGATCTGTTGTATCTTTTCTAGTCCCACTTGCAATTTATACAAACGTTTATGCCTGCTTGAGGTTCAGAAGCCTGCGCAAGTATCAATATATACAATTCAATACAGCACAGGAACAGGCTCTTCAGCCCACCAACCCTGTATCTATTCCGAATCCCTATTTAGGCCTGTTACATTTTGCCCATGTGCAATTTGTATTCCTCTGTCCTCATCCCATATACGTGTATATCAAGATATGCCTTAAACATTGCTAACATGCCTACTTCCACTACCGCCACCATCAGTGCATTCCAGGCGCCCACCACCCTCTGTGTGAAAAATGTTCCCTGCAATTCTCTCCAAAACTTTCCCACTCTCACCTTGAACCTGTGCCCAGTTATAGTTGACCTTTCCAACTGAGGAAAAGCCTCTGACTATCAATCCCATTTGTACTTCTCATACTTTTGTACATTTCTATCAGGTTGCCCCTCAGCCTCTGTTTTTCCAGTGAAAACAATCTGAGTTTATTCAACCTCTCCTCATAACTAAAACACTCAAGACCAGACAATATTCTGGTGAAAACTGAAAGAACTGCAGATGCCGTAAATCAGAAATAAAAACAGAAATTTTTGGAAAAGCTCAGCAGGTCTGGCAGCATCTGTGGAGAGAAATCAGGGATAATGTTTTGGATCGAATGAACCTTCCTCAAAACATAGTTCTGAGGAAGAGGCACTCAACCCAAATCATTAACTCTGATTTCTCTCCACAGATGCTGCCAGGCCTACTGAGCTTTTCCAGCAATTTCTGTCTTTGTACCATCCTGGTAAACCTTCTCTGCACCCTCTTCAAAGCATCCATATCCTTCTGGTAGTGTGACAACCAGAACTGCAAACAATATGCCAAATATGGTCCAACTAAAGCTTTGTACAGCTGCAAAAAACTTGCCAACGTTTGATGTGGAGGTGTCGGTGTTGGACTGGGGTGGACAAAGTTAACAATCACACAAAACCAGGTTATAGTACATCAGGTTTATTTGGAAGCACTAGCTTTTGAAGCATTGCTTCTTCATCAGGTGGTTGTGGAGCAGAATCATAAGATACAGACTTTATAGCAACAGGATTGCAGTGTCATGGGATGTAATATTAAACAAATTTAGCTGAAGTCTTTCATCTTTTAGAATGACCATGTTAGTTTCAGTTCCTTCATATGTAAATCCCAGAAATTTTTAAAAATTACATTCTCAAGATAGCTTTTAACAATAGGTGTATTCTCAGTGCAGATAATGCATTGAAGGTGTGAAGTTAAAATCTGTCTGTGTCCCAGTGTTAGATCAGACTGATTCTATTTCTAAAGCGGGATTTACAGAATCTTACATGGATTTATGCAGTTTTTGAGCAAAATAAAATGTAATTCTGCAAGTACAAATTCTCCCCCGTAAACTTATATGTATGTGTGTGCAGGGGAAACCGAGTGAGTGTGTGCATGTAGGTGTGTGTGTGGAAGTAGGAGTGTCTGTGAAGAGTGTGTGTCTGTGTGAGTTTAATGGGGTATATGTCTGTGAGAGGGTGTGTGTGTGGGTGTGTGTGTGTGTGAGCATATGAGAGAGAGCTTGTAATTGAGAGAGGGTCTGTGTGAGTGTGTGTGGGTGTGTGTGTGTGTGGTGCAGTGGGCCACCTGTAGTGTCACATGAACCCACGGTCCTGGTTGAGGCCATCCCCATGGATACCGAACTTAGCTATCAACCTTTGCTCGGCCACTTTGCGATGTTGTCTGTCCCGAAGTCTGCCCTGGTGGATGGTCACCCAAAGGTCTGAGGCCGAATATCCTGGATGGCAGAAGTGTTCCCCGACCGGGAGGGAACACTCCTGTCTGGTGATTGTTGTACGGTGTCCATTCATCCATTGCCATAACCTCTGCTCAGTCTCACCAGTGTACCATGCCTCAGGACATCCTTGCCTGCAGCATATGGGGTAGACAATGTTGGCCGAGTCATATGAGTACCTGTCACATACATGGTGGGAGTTGTCCCCACGCGTAATGGTGGTATCTATGTCGATAATTTGACATGTCTTGCAGTGTCTGCCATGACAGGGTTGTATGGTTTTGTCCTGAAGGCCAGGCAGTTTGATGTGAACAATGATCTGTTTAAGGCTTGGCAGTTGTTTAAAGGCGAGAAGTGGAGGCGTGGGGAAGGTTTTGGCGAGGTGCTCATCCTCATCGATAATGTGTTGCAGGCTGTGAAGAACATGGCGTAGTTTCTCGGCCATGTATGGACAATCAAGGGTACCCTGTTGGTTGCAGCTCGTGACTGTCTCCTGACGGTTTCTCACTGTGGCACGTTGATGAATTGAACATTGTACCCCATGCTTATGAAAGCATGCTTGAGTATATCCAAATGTCTGTCACATTCCTCCTCATCTGAACAGATCCTGTGTATGTGGAGGGCATGTCTGTAGGGGATGGCTGTTTTAATATTTATCAGTTGGAAGCTGGAGAAGTATAGCATTGTGAGGTTATCCGTGGGTTTGCAGTACAGTGAGGTGCTGTGGTGCCAATCCTTGATGGAGATGCATGTGTCCAAGAATGAGACAGATACTAAAGAGTAGTCCATGGTGAATTTGACTGTGGGATGAAACTCGTTGATATCACTGTGTAGTTGTTTCAGAGACTCCTCGCCATGGGTCCAGAGGACAAAAGTGTTGTCAATGTATCTGCAATCCTGTTGCAATAAAGTATTCATCTTATTATTCTGCTCCACAACCACCTGATGAAGAAGCAGTGCTTTGAAAGCTAGTACTTTCAAATAAACCTGTTGGACTATAACCTGGTGTTGTATGATTTTTAACTTTGCCAACTTTTATATTTGATACTCTGGCCGATGAAGGCAAGTGAGCTGCATGTCTTCTTGACCAACTTATCCACTTGTGTTGCCAATTTCAGGGACCTGTGGGCAAAGTACTTTGAAGGGCCACCCTATGCAATTAGCCTCACACCCCACTCATTCAATTTTATGCTCATTCAACTAACCCCAAAACAGGAACAAGCCAATCTTCCACTTGTCTGGAGAACTGATTCTGTATCTCAAAGTTTTCTCTCTTTTCCTTTTGCCGTTCCTCTGACATTCCCTTCCTGACCTTCCACTGAAATAACCATAATGATCTCCTCAGGAGACATTTCCATCCCTCATCCAGCCTCAAACCTCAGCCAAGGCAAACAAAGATATGGAAAAAATACTATTTGCATTTAGCACATTAAAATGTGAACATCCACTATAACCAGGCAGCAATTCCACCTAACTGATCGGACACCCTTCTCAAGGATCAAAGCTTCATTGGCAAAGGATTATTCACTGAAATGAGTGGAGAAAGGCACAGTGTATTTCTTTGCTGCATTAGAATCCACTGCATTGACAACCAAAGTTCAATTATATCAGAAGCAGACTTTAAGTCCTATATTTTAGAATTGGTCGAATGATTGCGAAAGGTTAGTTGAATTTATTGCATTGCCAAACTGCTTCTGCTTATGTGTCAGTTTGGCAACACAGTTATAAAAGTCGCTAAACATATGAAGAGCTAAATCTGAAAGAAAATACAGAAGCTATGACAAGAGGTATTTCCTGCAACTCCTACTTCTGGATTTATATTCTAGAATCAAATAACAATCCTGGCTCCAAGAGCAGTGTGGGAAGTCTTCACCATGGCAAGAAAAACAGGAACATATGAAAACTATTGATTTGTCAACAATCTTAGAGACAGTACGCTTGGGAAGTTGAAATGATGTTGTTTGTGGGCAATCCAGACATTAGGAACACCAGAAGATGATGTTGTCCAATTGGGAAGCAGGATTTATGCCTCATCCTCTGTTTTTTAAAAGTTAGCTGCACCATCTAAAGACAGGCGAACAATCACAATCTGAAAAATATGCCCCTGGGGCTGGAACCAAATTCATTTACTCTGTGGGACGTTTCCCCTCTTTCGTAGGAGTGACCCTGATTCCACAGTTGTTTGCCATTTCAATAAACCATTTTTCTCTCATGCTAACATTTCTAACCTTGGCTCACGACAAGCACCCATAATGCTAGCTTGAGGAACAACTCTTCATGTCCTAGTTCAGCACTTCACAGCCTCAGGATCTCAGTATTGAATTTAATAACTTCAGAACTGACGGCATTCTATCTGTTCTCTGGTTTTCTTACATTCTCTCCCATCCTCTTGACACCAACCCACCTTCCACCCTTTATCCAGTTTCTGTATCTTATTTACTTTGCTTTTCAAACATTTGTAGCATAGAACAGGCCCTTCGGCCCATGATGTTGTGCCAAGGATTAATCCTAATCTAAAATAAAATAACCTAACCTGTACACCCCTCAATTCACTGCTGTCCATGTGCATGTCTAGCAGTTGTTTAAATGTCCCTAATGACTCTGCTTCCACCGCCACTACTGGCAACGCATTCCATACATTCATAACTCTATGCATAAAGAACTACCTAAAATGTGTCCTCTATACCTTCCTCATTACCTTGTATACCTCGATCAGGTCTCCTCTCTTCCTCCTCCTCTCCAGAGAGAAAAGTCTGAGCTGAGTCAACTTCTCTTCGTAAGACAAACCCTCCAGTCCAGACAGCATCCTGGTAAATCTTCTTTGCACCCTCTCCAAAGCCTCCATATTGTTCCTATAATAGGGTGACCAGAACTGGATACAATATTCCAAGTGTGGTCTCACCAGAGTCTAGTAGAGTTGCAGCAAAATCTCATGGCTCTTAAGCTCGATCCCTTTGTTAATGAAAGGCAAAACACCATATGCTTTCTTAACAATCCTATCCACTTGGGTGGCAGTTTTGAGGGATCTATGTACTTGAACACCAAGATCTCTCTGTTCCTCCACATCCATCAACCTTTGGGTTATGGGCCTAGCACACTCCCACTACGCTACTCTGCTAAGTAGTTTTAATAGAGAAGACACATTCTCTCCATTTTACATTTTAATTTGCACCTATTTTACATCTTTTTTTCTCCTTCACCACCATAAACAACCCCTTTGTCTTTTGCACTGGACATCTACACCAACTTCCCTCTTGTTCCTCCTCCATCTCTTGTCAAAATATCAAAGAAAAGCATTGCCAAAACCTTTCAGTTCTGAACAAGTCATAACAGATGTGAACTACTGAGTTTCTCCAATGTTGTCTGTGTTTCTTTCAGATTTACAGCATACACAATATTTTCATTTTTGGACTTATACAGCACAAAAGGAATTACTTAGTCCATCACATCTGTACTGTTAGAAAGTATTATCGAATGCTCTCTCTCTCTCTCTTGTGTTCTTCCCTTCACAGCTCTGGAATCAGTCAGGCAAATTGAGGGAAAGGAGACCAAGGTGAATCTGGAGAGCATTGGATAACAAGTTATAGAATAGAATAGAAATTTATCATCACATACACTTTTACATGAAAAATACTGTGAAAAGTCTTATAACCATGGCACTTATACGAATGACATGGATAATAAGAAGGAAAACGTAAAATTAAGACAAACATCATCATGGTTCAATTAACAGCTCCTGGGCTCAGGGAAATCCAATTAAGGAACACTGGAAAACCCAGTAAATACAGTCGGGATGAGACCACCATTCCAGGACAAGAACACCTTTCTGGGTCAAGACTGCTATTCCGGGCCATAGGAATACCGGGCTGGAAGCCTCCGCCAAAACGGCCTCCAGTCCCGGACCAGACCACCATGCCAGGCCACTGGAATATCTGGAAGCCAAAGAGCAACTTAAAATTGTGTGGCATTTATTGTACAGAAATAAGCCATTTCAAACAACTTGTCTGTACTAGCGTTTATGTTCAAGCATTCATTGCACTGAAAAGGGTACAGAGGGGATTTACAAGGATGTTGCCAGGACTGGAAAACTGCAGCAAAAGCAGAGATTGGGCAGGCTGAGGCCATGTACTCATCAGAACAGTGAAGGCTATCTGAAGGTTGCTGTCATGGATGCATTGTGGCATTCTTAGTTTTGAGAAAATGGCATTTCTGTTTTCCTTTGACATGTTATGTGAACGGTGTGGAGTTGCAGTACTTTTACAATAGAAATTAACTAAACTCATCACAGATATTTAGGTCCAGAAATTAGTTGCATACATTTTGATTTTATCAACATGGTAATTGTGCATAATAGGGCTGGAAAAATCACAGCAGGTCAAGCAGCATCAGAGGTGCAGGAGAGTCGACGTTTAAGGTCGGGACCCTTCATCAGGACTGGGAAGGAGGAAGGGACTGAGAAATAGAGGGAGGGGGTTGGAGCTGGGGAAAGTTAGGTGGGATGGCGATAGATGAATGCATGGAGGAGGTGATTGTGATTTGTCAGTGGGAAAGTTGGAGCGGAATAGGTAGGAAAGAAGATGACCTTATGCATGATGGACAGGGTCAAAAAGTGTGGTGCTGGAAAAGCACAGCAGGTCAGGCAGCATCCGAGGAGCAGGAGAATTGATATTTCGGGCATAAGCCCTTCATCAGGAAAGTCCAGGTTAGGTCAGGAAGAGGGGTCATGTGGACAGGGAGGTCGGATCTGGGATGAAGTGAGGGGTGGGGAGATTTGGAAACTGGTGAACTCTATGTCAATACCAT
Organism: Chiloscyllium plagiosum; assembly: GCF_037043375.1. Lineage (NCBI taxonomy): Eukaryota > Metazoa > Chordata > Chondrichthyes > Orectolobiformes > Hemiscylliidae > Chiloscyllium > Chiloscyllium plagiosum. The sequence goes on along the minus strand of NW_028270157.1, from coordinate 13,098,457 downwards.
GTGCTTGTAAGCTCCCAAGGTAGAAGATGAGATGTTCTTCCTTCAGTTTGCATGTGGCCATATTTTGACAGTGGAGGAGGCCCAGGGTAGACATGTCATCGGGTGAGTGGGAGGAAGAGTTGAAATGGCTAGCAACCAGAAAGTAGGGTCGATTGGACTGTACAGACCATAGATGTTCACTGAACCAGTCCCCAAGTCCTCACTATCTCCAACTGTTCATAACTGGCAGAGTACAAACTATACTCAACCAGCCTACTTCCAACTCTAAACTAAAATGTCTGCTGTTTGTTGTGACTTTGCAATTGGACAATAAGTAATACACAGTCCTGCATTGAAAAGCAGTTTAAGAAAGTCAGTTGACTACTGATCATAACTCATTTATGCCTAGAAGCAGCATACTTTGCAAGAGCATACCTTCATATGCTGAAAATAAAAGAAATATGTTCAAACCTTGCACCTTTCTGAACTACCTGGGAGTTTAAGGAGCATATTGCTCAAATTGTTCTTTCCATGTCAATGTTTCAGCTAGAGTTAACCTGCCAGCCAATCAATACCCTTTTCTTCTGCATTGTTATGACTATTTGAAATGTGATGTTCTTGTGTTTGCCCTGACGAGTGCAAGACCAAATTGTCATCAACATTCCTGTCTTCTAGCAATATGATTATTGCTAATAACTGCCAATCAACCTCTCTGACACTGAAAATTAACATTTACAATCATGGAGATGCATTCCTTCAGAATTTTAAGTTTTTAAAGAGATTTTAAAAATGTGATACCTTAAATTCAAAATTTATTTCTGCTCTCTTTCTATTAGATTAGATTAGATTACATTACATTGCAGTGTGGAAACAGGCCCTTCGGCCCAACAAGTCCACACCGACCCGTCAAAGCGAACCCACCCATACCCCTACATTTACCCCTTATCTAACACTATGGGCAATTTAGTATGGCCAATTTAGCTGACCCTGCACATCTTTGTGACTGTGGGAGGAAACCGGAGCACCCGGAGGAAACCCACGCAGACATGGGGAGAACGTGCAAACTCCACACAGTCAGTCGCCTGAGGCGGGAATTGAACCCTGGCGCTGCGAGGCAACAGTGCTAACCACTGTGCCACCGTGCCGCCCACATTGAATTCATTCCCTTTTAAATTCATACTCCTTTTCAGTTCTGGTGCTGTTTATTTCTCAACTTGACTCTTTCTCCACCTTAATTTGATTGATGAAGGAGCAACATCCTGTTCAATAAAATCCTATTGCCCTCTCTCGGCTGCTATTAGCTCAAACTGTCATTTTTTAAAAAAATGACAAATATAATAAACAGCCGCTGTTACTGGATTCCACTAATTCTTGCCAATTCAACAGAAATGCCTGATTTTGATCCTATGGTAGATGATCACTAAGCATTAGGGGTTAGATGGTATGAAGAGATAGCAATGTTCTTATTAAAGATTACAGTAGCAACAGCTTGCATTGGCAATGTCCCAATGACCCATGATATGTATGTGTGCATATAATATTTGTATTGGAAAATGGGTAGTTTACAGATAATTTCATTGAAGGAATCAATATATTCATGTATATGAAGTTAACATCACAATGGCATTCTGTTTTAACACAGTATCCAGGAAAAAAAGGTATAAATTCTAATTTCGATGAAGCAAGGTTCATGCCTGAAAATACTATATTATTTTGTTACAGACAGGAATTTTTAAAATGTGATACTTTAAGGTCAGATCTTTTTAAACTTATTTTTCCTTTCTGAACTATTTTCTGAACTATTCTGAACGTAATGGTAAGGTCCTAGGGAGTGTTGCTGAATAAAGAGACCTTGGAGTGCAGGTTCATAGCTCCTTGAAACAAGAGTCGCAGGTAAATAGGATAGTGAAGAAGGTGTTTGGTTATGCTTTCCTTTATTGCTCAGAGTATTGAGTACAGGAGTTGGGAGGTCATGTTGCGGCTATACAGGACATTGTTTAGGCCACTTTTGGAATATTGCATGCAATTCTGGTCTCCTTCCTATCGGAAGGATGTTGTGAAACTTGAAAGGGTTCAGAAAAGATTTACCAGGGTTGAAGGATTTAAGCTGCTGGGAGAGGTTGAATAGGCTGGGGTTGTTTTCCCTGGAGGCTGAGGCGTGATCTTATAGAGGTTTATAAAATCATGAGGGGCATGGATAGGATAAATAGACAAAGTCACTTCCCTGGGGAGGGGGATAACTAGAGGGCATAGGTTTAGGGTGGGAGGGGAAAGACGTAAAAACGACCTAAGGGACAACTTTTTCACACAGAGGGTGTTGCGTGTATGAAATAAGCTGCCAGAGGAAGTGATGGAGGCTTGTACAATTGCAACATTTAAAAGGCATCTGGATGGGTAAATGAATAGAAAGGTTTTGGAGGGATATGGGCCAGGTGCTGGCAGGTGGGACTAGATTGGGTTGGGTTATCTGCTCAGCATGGACGGGTTGGACTGAAGTGTCTGTTTCTGTGCTGTACTTCTCTTTGACTCTATAACTCTGTTTCTTCATTGTCTCTTAATCCAATAATTCTTTTCCTCGTTTCATTTCTTTTTCTGTGTCTGTTATGGAATTCATCCACTTTTTAAATGACATTCCCTTTCAGTTCTTGTGTTTCTTACTTCCCAGTCCTAAAGTCTGATTGACCAAAGAGGACCCCTCCTTTTTATGCCACAGGGAATAGCATACATGGAAGGGACCACAACTTTACGAGGGTATGGATACAATTTTTGACAGGCAAGGTCTGGAAGGCCATGAGAAATTAAATCGGAATTCTGTGACCTTTAGCTTGATGAGTGGAAACAGCCCTTTTTAGTTCTGCACAACATGTTAAACATAGGAATAAGCATACTTGTCCACAAGATGGGAATGGTTCATTAAGCTTATCTGGTGATGTATGAGGTTTATGACTTCCTGGGGTGTGCTTGATTACCTATGGGAATTGCATTCAGGGAAGAATTTCTCTGAGCTAAAGTAGAATGTGACTGTTGGGTTTAGTCTCCCAGACGAATGGGAATGACTAGTAAAGAAGAAAGGTGGGTCAGGTCTGTTTCCATACTGTACATCTGGGCGGCACAGTGGTTAGCACTGCTGCCTCACAGCACCAGAGACCTGGGTTCAATTCCTGCCTCAGGCGACTGACTGTGTGGAGTTTGCATGTTCTCCCCGGGTCTGCGTGGTTTCATCTGGGTTCTCCGATTTCCTCCCACAGTCCAAAAATATGCAGGTTAGGTGAATTGGCCATGCTAAATTGCCTGTAGTGTTAGGTGAAGGGGTAAATGTAGGGGAATGGGTCTGGGTGGGTTGCGCTTCGGTGGGTCAGTGTGGACTTGTTGGGCCGAAGAGCCTGTTTCCACACTGTAAGTAATCTAATCTCTATGACTCTAAGTACCATGTAATGGATGGAAGAAGCATTGATGTAACTGAAGATTTCTCTTGAATTTATTCTCACATATTTGTAGGTACCCAGGACAGAAAGATTTGAGCATAAATGATAATTTATCAATAGGCAAAGATACGATTAGCAGAACTCTGCAATTTAATTAAATAATTTAACAGATTCTATCTTGAGGTACAAATACTACTTTTTTTCAGCTGTGAGGAAATTTTGAGGACATGAAAGATAGATCATGTTTTACTGTTTTGGCTACTGTCCACCTGGCTGTGCTCAAAGATTTTGAGGTTTGATTCAATCTTCTTCCTCTCATTTCTTTGACCTTTTATGGACTTGCTGCATGATCTATGAAGAGGATTTCCAATAAACCTCTTGGGAGAACATTCTGGAATGCTGCGTCAAGAACTCACCAATACTAGAGCAACATTTATGTTGAAAAATCTCAAAGAACATCACCTAAAAATAGTAAGTTCTATGCTAACCAACTTTGTATGAGTATCCAGGAGAAGGAGCCTACCAGTTATGGACATATTGCCTGGGGTTCCACTTGACTGAAAGCAGAAATAGGAGAAAGACATGAGGTCAAGCAGGACAGTATCAGCTGCTACAGGACAGTGGAACTGCAGGGCAATCTGACATCTTCTCTGCTGCAAGTAGAGGACATTCTTTCTCCTTTTGATTACCTCCACCAGGACCTTAGCTGCTGCATTCGATAACCTGGGCACACTCTCTTTCTTAGTCTTCTAAGCCATACTGCAATGAGTCGCAGTTTGCCATCACTCAACATTTTCAGTGGAAATGGGTACAAAAAGACAGCATACATCATTCTGCAAAAATTCCATCTGATCAGTACTTGCACTGGTCAACTTGCAGCTTTTCAGTTTGTCTTTGCAGGCAGTATTGAAATATAGCAATCAACAACTGGCACAAACATTGGCTGCTAGGACCATGTCCTTGAATAATTATTATTAGTGCAACACCCATTTGCCCAAATTACTTCCAGAGTGCACTGACCAGTGGATGTTTAATTAAAATGATACAAACAAGGTGAGGCCAGAGGTCATTTCTGGAACCATTGCTTTTCTCAATTATAGCTGTAAATGTATAGCGCCTGAGTGCAGCAAGGCAGAATCTCCAAATGAACCCTCATCGCATTGGTAATCATGTGAGCTTACTCGCTGAATATTAGTTATTGTGTTTGCTTCAAAAAGTATTGGCATTGGCTTTGGGGTAACTTGCGGTCATGAAAGGAGCTATAGAAATGTACATCTTTCTTTGTAGAGACTTGGTCCGTTGCCTAAACATAAACCGAAGAATTGGTGACTGACTAATGATGAAAGTCATTAAGATAATAAGACAGTAATATCATTGTTTTATTAGTCTAGATATAAAGCCCATAATCTGAGCTGGATATGTTCTCCCACATGACTGTGCGCTGCTTCGAAATTTGATACCTGTTGAATTATTGTGACTAATACACAATTAAATCATTCTCTTTGTCATTTCTGTAATTACACATGGAAATTCTGAGTGCTTGCACATAAGGGCTTGAGTATATCATTTCAGACTTTGAAATTATTCCCTAGTGCACAATAAAAACCCAGTCCATTTTAAACCACTGATCTAATGAGAAAAAAGCAAAGATTTACATTTTTATAGTATTTTCTGTTACCATCTGACATCTCAAAGCGCTTTACAGTAAATAAAGTACCATTGCAGTGTGGTCACTGTTGTAAGATGCATGCACACAATTGCAGACAGCAAGCTCCCAAAAACAATGAAGTGATAATGGCCATAGTCTATTTATTCCAAAACTTTGAGGGATAAACATTAGTCAGATCACCAGTCTCTTGATTTTCTTATTTGTGAGACCACACCTCCAACAGTGCTCACCCTCCACCACCCACCCTCCCACCCCCCCGCCACCCTCCCACCCACATTATATTGGAGTAGCAATGTAGACTTTAGCCCTCAAGTCACTAGAGTGGGACTTGAGCATAATTATAATGCAGAGGTGTAAGCGTCATAATTGACAGTACCTTACCACCCGACGCCTGGAGGAAGAATGCCTCATCTTCAGCCTTGGGACTCACCAACCACACAAGATCAATGTGGATTTCAGCAGTTTCCTCATTTCCCCTCCCTCAACCTTACCCCAGATCCAACCTTCCAATTTGGCACCGCCCACTTGACCCATCCTACCTGTCCATCTTCCTTCCCATCTATCCGCTCCACCCTCTTGTCCTACATATCACGTTCACCCCCAACTTCATCTACCTATTGCATTCTCAGCTACCTTCCCCTCAACTTCACCCCTTCCCATTTATCTCTCAGCCCCCTTGGGCCACTCCCTCATTCCTGTTGAAGATCTTATGCTCAAAACATTGATTCTCCTGCTCCTCGGATGCTACCTGATCTGCTGTGCTTTTCCAGCACCATACTCTTCAATTCTCATCTCCAGCATCTGCAGTGCTCACATTCTCCCAGTAAGTAACTCCAGTAACTTCCTGAAGTGCTCAGTTGGGCTGGTTCCATTGACTGTATAACAACGATGGTAATGCTTTGATGGTAACTCAAGGAAAAGCAAATTAGGGAGATGAAAACAGGCTAAACCCACAAGATTCATTTTTTGGATAGCTTGAGATTTTTAATAATCCACAGGAGAAAACATGGACTTCCATCAATACCAATCAAATTAAAATTATCAGAAGGCTTGATGCATAGTACCATGAATAAGACAAGAAAGAAAGGAGATTAATACAACTAGCACCTTTGAGAAAGTGGGTACTGCAGATGCTGGAGATTAGAGTCAAGATTAGAGTAAAGCTGGAAAAGCAAAGCAGGTCACGCAGTATCTGAGGAACAGGAAAATTGACGTTTCGGGGAAAACCCTTCATCAGGAATCTGATGAAGGGCCTTGGCCCAAAATGTCGACTCTCCTACTCCTCAGATGCTGCCTGACCTGCTGTGCTTTTCCAGCACTATTCTAAACTAGTACCTATGGTCATGTCAGAAGGTCCCACTGTTATTATTCAGATTCATCAGAATTCCAATCACTGAAGGCAGCAACTTCAATACTGTGATGGAGCCTTATTTGAAGATACCATTTATGTGCAGTTTTTCCCATGGAATATTAACATTGCATTTTACAGCATAAGAAGGGAACCTTGCCCAATTAATGATTAGAGAAAAACAATGGGGTGGGAATATTCAACCTACTCACAAAAAGACCTGTACATCCATTGTTCCAGCATCAAATTAAATTGACGTTGCATTTTTAATCACATCCCAGTTGAGTGTGGATTCAGATATTACTTTCAAACAAAGCTTTTGAGTGAAAGTGCCAGTTGAATGGGTTCCTGTAAAAGCCAAAGAGTAATGTTATTTAAAATATTTCAGTAAATATAAATCATTTGTTCACTATGTGGATGTACTCCATGGACAAGAGATCATCGGTCATTTGTGGAAAAGTTCAATCAAGTGCTCAGAAAATTAAATGGCTAAACTTCATAAGTGGAAGAATGAATCAGATTGTTGCAGACAGAGAAACACAGAAATAGGAGCAGGAGTAAGCCATTTGCCCCTTCAAGTCTGCTGTGCCATTCAATATGATCATGGCTGATCAACTGAAGTCAGAACCTGTTCCTGCTTTGTCCCCATACCCTTTGATCCCTTCAGTTGACATATAGGTTTCTATGAAGATCTGACTTAGAGACAAAGAAACCTTATGGTTTTCTTCGTAAACATAGAAACATGGAAATGAAATGGTCCAAGTGGAATAAAATTGTCAGAAGGGAAGCATTTAGGGACAGAGATTTAGGATGACAGTGGAAAGGAGAAAGGAAAAACCAGAGTAAGAACAATTGATTTGTGGAGAACTAATTTCAATGGGGTAATAATGGAGCTGGACCGGATTCACTAAAGCCAAGTTGGTGGGAAATCTGTAGCTAAGCAATGGGCTATTTTCAACGGCATAGTGGTTCAGGCATAATTGAGGGAAGTTCCCTCAAAATAGAAAGGTACGGCAAAAGATTCAGTGCTATCTGGATAAAAAAAGGATAAAGACTAAGATAATAAAAGACAAAGATGGTTTATGACAGGTATCAGGTGAAAAATACAAGTGAGAACCAGGCTGAAGACAGAGGGACCTGACAAAGCAAACAAGCATAGCAAAGAAGGCATATCAAAATCGACTGATAGCTAGCATAAAGAGGAATCTCAAAGTCATCTATAAGTTTATGAACAGTAAAAGGAGAATAAAGGATAAGGCCAAATAGGACCAAATGGCAGGTTTTATAAATGGAAGCAATGGGCATGGGAGAGGTGTTAAATTATCATTTTGCATCTATTTTTACTAACAAAGGAGATGCTGCCCTGAGCTTAGTGACAGAGGCGTCAGCTCAGTCATTAGAAAAGTATAAATTGATAAGGAGGAGGTATTGGGTAGGATGTTGGTTGTTAAGTCACCAATAATGGATCAGATGCATCCAAATATACTGATGGAAGTAAAGGTGGGAATTGCAGAAACACGTGTCATGACGTGGAGTTTCCAGTCATTGAGTCATAGAGTCATAGAGATGTACAGGATAGAAACAGACCCTTCGGTCCAACTCATCCATGCCGACCAGATATCCCACCCCAATCTAATCTCACCTACCAGCACCCGGTCCATATCCCTCCAAACCCTCCATAGTCATATACCCATCCAGATGCCTCTTAAATGTTGCAATGGTATTAGCCTCCATCACTTCTTCTGGCAGCCCATTCCACACATGCACCACCCTTTGTGTGAAAAAGTTGCCCCTTAGCTCTCTTTTATATCTTTCCCCTCTCACCCTAAACCTATGCCCTCTAGTTCTGGACTCCCCCCCCGCAGGGAACAGACCTTGTCTATGTATGCTATCCATGCCCCTCATGATTTTATAGACCTCTATAAGGTCACCCCTCAGTCTCCGACGCTCCAGGGAAAACAGCCCCAGCCTATTCAACCTCTCCCTATAGCTCAAATCCTCCAACCCTGGCAACATCCTTGTAAGTCTTTTCTGAATCCTTTTAAGTTTCACAACATCTTACCAGTAGGAAGGAGACCAGAATTGCACGCAATATTCCAGAAGTGGCCTAACCAATGTCCTGGACAGCCGCAACATAACCTCCCAGCTCCTGTACTCAATATTCTGACCAATAAAGGAAAGCATACTAAACGCCTTCTTCACTATCCTATCTACCTGTGACTCCACTTTCAAGGAGCTATGAACCTGCACTCCAAGGTCTCTTTGTTCAGCAACATTCCTTAAGACCTTCCCTTTAAGTGTATAAGTCCTGCTAAGATTTGCTTTCCCTGAGCGATATGGTCATTGCCAGCTCAGTTGGCAAAATAAGGCAAGATTGTAAATATTAGACACTCAACGTTGTGAAGGAAAGTCCAATTTTGAAACCAAAGAATGAATATCAAGGGGACAACCCCACTAGTGAGTGCTGAAAGTCCTATTTACATCCATTTCCATGTATTAGCATTTCATTGTGCAATTTCCTATTGTCTCACATGACGGTTACAAATAAAATGGTGACAGTTTCTGGTGTGAAAGTTAGGGCAAGTACCTGGCAATCCAGCTTGCTGCATGCTCCCGGAGGAGGGGGATCTATTTTAAATATTGTGCCAGGTCACAATCCAAGGGTAGCGACTCCTACAGTCCCCAATCACAAAGATTGGCATTGGGCACATAACGGCCTCACCACAACCCAAGGACAATAATGTGCTGCATTTCAAGGCTGAACTTCGGGAGCAGCAGCAGCATCTGTCATTGTAATGTTGCTCCCATTGTTTTTAATTACAAAGTATGTCTTTTTCGCTATGCCCCTTGGTCAGAGCTTGTTTCACAGTCCTTCTCTCTTGCCTCACCTTGTAGTGCAGACACAGAAGTTAGGCATCTGATCATTCTGCATTCATCCACAGATACCCATTGCATGGATTTGATAGGGTGCTGAGAAAGCTTGTTGCCTTAGATGTTACACCTCTGCTAAGGAAATGTGGGAAAGCACTTGACTGTGGTTGGGGAGGGAGCCATTTGTTCAGAAGAATTGGGGCATCTGTTCTTAGTGTTAATGGATCAGTGTAAATAAGGTGATAATATTTGTTCACTCGTGGAATGTGTGGCTGTACTTCATTCTCACGCTAGGGGCTGGAGGCGTACATATTTCATAGTAGGATGTCAGATAACTAAAAATTCTGGTTATATCAAAGACTCTTAACAAAACTCATACTCAATAGGAAAAGAACTTATAATGTAATAAGCTGGGTGGAATATGCACATAATAGAACAATCCTGATACGTGTTCATGTATACCACACTGAGCAGATTTGAATTTATGAAGCTCAACTCCCTAACCTTGACTGTTCTGGAATGTGAATGTAGCATCACCCTTACAGGCTTGGAAAACACAAAGGGTGAGAACTGACATCGTAAGAAAGTTGGAAGATGTTCATGTGTGAATGAGAGAGAAAACATTCTTCTATAAATACATTCACTGACTGAAGGGTTCAAGGGACAGAGAGAGAGAGAAAGAGACATACAGGATGGAAGCTGCTGGAAAGATTAGATTAGATTCCCTAGAGTGTGGAAACAGGCCCTTCGGCCCAAAAGGTCGACACCGACCCTCCGAAGAGTAACCCACCCAGACCAATTTTGACTGTGGGAGGAAACCGGAGCACCTGGAGAAAATCCATGCAGACACGGGGAGAATGTGCAAACTCCACACATACAGTTGCCCGAGGCTGGAATCAAACCTGGGACCCTGGTGCTATGATGCAGCAGTGCTAACCACTGAGCCACCATGCCGCCCATAATCTTTGTGGTTTGGTTTGAGTGAACACTGGCTTGTTATGGATTTAATGTTTGTATGTCGTTCCCTGGTGCTTGGGATCCTGGAAGGTTATGAATTTAATCTGCATTCGGGGAATCTAAGATGTTTTTAAAAGAAAAATGATAGGACAATGATACTGGACAATGATACCGGACAGGTTAGCTGAGCAAAGTTATCTCATGACCTTTCCACATTGTTTAGACTAGTCCCTTGTTATGATGTACTATTAAAAGGGAAGGTATCTAGCCAAAGCAATCAGCCTGGCTTGATCAGGGTTTCCCACTTTGATGTGCATGTAGCTTAATTAGTCAGGCATACTCAGACCTGTCAATGAGCTTCTCTTCCTCTGCAAACTTTTGCCATTTTATTGCTGCTTATCTGATTAAGGACATGAGGTGTTTTTGTAATTTTAATACCAAACTCTGCATAAAGACAGCTTGTTTGTAGCAATAAGGACAGTAGCTTGAGAGACCTCTTAGGAATAAGAGTTGGCATTGCTACTCTGCTAATGGTTTGAGAATCTTAGCTCAAGCCTGGCTTGTAGGTACCTATGTTATAGCGTAACATCGATGCCATTAGTAAATATAGGTAGTAATTTAAACTAACCTGTCTGTAAGAGTTTTATATTCCAGTCTACCACAGATTACAACCTCCAGGACGAATCAAGAGAGGCTTACAGGTCGAGTCCATCAGGGATTCTCTGAGACATCTCAAATAGGTACTTTAATAGATCATTCTCAGGTCTCCTTGCTTTCTCCCTTAGTATTTACATACTTTATGTGCAGTTGGATGCTGACAAGATCTCTCCCTTGTCTTGTCTTTTTCACTTTGCCCCTTGGCCAGAGTTTGTCTCACAGTCCTTCTGTCTTGCCTCACCTTGTAGTGCAGACACAGAAGCTAGGCAGCTGATCATGGTTGTCAGCAGTGATCAGTCAAAGTTGCTGCAGAGCACCATGTTATGTCAATCTCACTCCCGCTCAATGTGCCAGCAGCTTTTTCAATAAATGCACTGCATGTGCCTCAACCAAACAACTTCAAAGTGCTTCAAAGTCTCTGGAGAAGTGGTCCTCATGCCATGGAGATAGCCTTCAGTTAAAGAGCATTAACACAGACACCACCCAATAGCAGTCCATTGGCTTGGTCATGGTAAGTCAGCTGTTGATGGTGTTCAGGATCAGGGATCTGCATTACTACAGTTTCAGGAATGTGACATGGTCAGTTGTGCAGATTCAGTATAAACAATCCAGGAAGCAAGAATAAGTCAGTCAGGAAGCTGTATAGTGATCTGTGAGGGGTCCAGTCATCCATCAGTTGGGGCTGTCCATCCAAATTGGTCAAGGGGCACATTGAGTCCTAGGTGTCAGCTCATGTAAAGTTAACAGATTTATCAGGGGTCACAGCTGTGTTAGGGAAGTTGATCCTGGGGGGGTTGGAGGTGTCATGATGGGATGCAGAAGGAACAATAATTGTGAAGGGAATAAATTACATATATAAGGGGAGGGGGGAGTGAATTGGAGGACATGGACTACTGTGGGAGGGGGAATTATTAGTGATCACAACTGGCTTTGATAAAGGGGACAATGCAGCAAGATGATTGAATGATTAAATTATAGGACACTGTCAGTGGATAATGTTAGGAGATGATATAAATTGACAATACATTTGCAAATGTCATAGACATCTACAGCCAGAAAGAGGCCCTTCAACCCATCATGTCTCTGCCAGTCAAAAACAAGCACTAAAGTATTCTAACCCTATTTTCCAGTGCTTGGCCCATAGCCTTGTATGTGTAGACATAGGTAAGCTTGTATTTCTAATGAAGTGTTAGTTGAGCCATCTACGCGCCCTCAGAAGTGGTTGGTTTTCATTTTTCTCCCACTATGCCCACTCTGAAGGGCTATTCCTGGCTGGCAGTGGTTGGGATGGTTCACACTTGGGCTTTAAATATGGTGCCAGTGGTGTAAACCCTAGAAATTTCTGGCAGAGCTGTGTGTGGTGACAGATATACTGGGAGGCACAAAGTTAAAAATCACACAACACCAGGTTTTAATCCAGCAGATTTAATTGGAAGCACTAGCTTTCGGAGCGCTGCTCCTTCATTAGGTGGTTGTGTACACAACCACCTGCTGAAGAAGCGGTGCTCTGAAAGCTAGTGCTTCCAATTAAACCTGTTGGACCATAACCTGGCATTGTGTGATTTGTAACTTTGTGCACCCCAGTCCAACACCGGCATCCCCAAATCATGAATACTGGGAGGCTGTAGATTCAGAATGAAGGGGCAAAAAAGCAAGGTAGAGATAGTGTGAACATCCAAATAAACGCTATGTGAGTGTGCAGGAAGAAAGCATGCTAAGAGGCTGGGGCGGCACAGTGGCTCAATGGTTAGTACTGCTGCCTCACAGCGCCAGGGACCTGGGCTCAATTCCAACCTCAGATGACTGTCTCTGTGGAGTTTGCATATTCTCCTTGCATCTGTGTGGGCTTCCTCCGGATGCTGCAGTTATCTCCCATGGTCCAAAGACATGCAGGTTAGTTAAATTAGCCATGTTAAATTGCCCATAGTATCCAAGGATGTGAAAGCTAGGTGGATTAGCAATGGAAAACACAGGGTTACAGGGATCGGGTGGATCTGGGTGGGATGCTCTTTGAGGGGTAAGTGTGGACTTGATGGGCCAAGTGACCTGTGTCCACACTACAGGAATTCTAATTACACTCTGATCCAATACATGAGATGGGTAGCTGTCCCTGTGTACACATCAGCATTGCAATGCAAAGTAAGGTGTTTGTGAGCTCCAAAGTACAGTATTGAAGTGCTGAACTTTATACCTGAGTCTGAGATATGCCATGATGATATAGCGAGGATGAAACTTTACTGGTGGCAACCTCCATCTGTGGGCAGACATTGCGTGTGGACCATGCCTCAAGATGTTGAACCCCCACAGAAGGCACCAGCAAGCCACATCAATCAGGTCCTTCATGTTGAGATTTGGCACCATCTAGTTTCTCTCCACTGCCTGGAAAGTAGCAACTTGCATAGAAATGAAGTGAGATTAGGTAATAATGAGCTGGTAATGTGTCCAAATCAGCCCCTGGCTGCTCACGAGTGAGACTCAAATTCAGCCATTGAAACCTCCTTTGGAAAACTGAACTTTTCTCTCAACGTCAAGGTTCTCATTTTTCCATTCTTTGCAATATTTTCCCAATGGTCTTGCCATTGCCCATGTTGTTCAAGGTTTGGGAAAATCCCATCCTTTGTTTTAGATCTATACAGTAACATCTTTCTTCAATCTCTCCATTATGTGTTCTCTTACCTCACGACTGACATAACTTGCTAATTGCGTATTACAGCATTACCCCTGTATCCTACCTTCCCCAAGTCAATATGTACTTCCTTCTACAAACACTACCTTCTTTTGTGCAAGCTTCTGCAGAGTAAAATCTCTTCTTACTGCTTTAAGAATTTTGTTAAAGTACTGTTAATCTTTGGACAAAATATTCTGATGCTTCCTTTCAGACCATTCACAAATTCATTTAAATTACTTTCCTTTCATCTTCCTGCTCAGCACAACCTTTGTTCTTTTTGCGAAAGATAAGGTTTGACATTTTATGATTTGGAGACGCCAGTTTTGGACTGGGCTCTGAAAGCTAGTGCTTCCAAATAAACCCGTTGGACTATAACCTGGTGTTGTGCGATTTTTAACTTTGACACTTTAATTTACTTTCAAGAACACAAATCCATTCTCATAGCTCCATGATAGCATTCTTGGTTATAAGATCATAAGAAATTGGGGCAGGATTAGGCCATTTTACCCTTCGAGCCTGCTTCACCATTTAATAAGTTGGCTGAGATGTCACTGTGTCTTTCGGTTTCAAAGTGTTGCATTCCTTTCTTTCATCATTAGCTTGGGAGTGCTGTTGCTATCTGCTTTGACACTTCTTGCTCATCATTTTAATTCATCTCCAACTGCCAATAACCCTTTGTCAGTCTGATGTTCCACCATCCCTTTAACATCAGTGGTCTGAGCTTTGAATCTTTGAACACACCTTAAGTTGAAATGAGAACATTATAACACGATTATAGGAAATTTTGTATGACACTCAATTTCCCTTGTACATTTCTAGTTTCAACAGTTCCACTGAATTTTGGAAAAATTACTGGAGACAGTTACACTTCATAGAAGGAAATGTGTTGCTGGAAAAGCGCAGCAGGTCAGGCAGCATCTAGGGAACAGGAGAATCGACGTTTCGGGCATTAGCCCTTCTTCAGGAAGAAGCCCTCCTGAAGAAGGGCTAATGCCCGAAACGTCGATTCTCCTGTTCCCCAGATGCTGCCTGACCTGCTGCGCTTTTCCAGCAACACATTTCCATCTCTGATCTCCAGCATCTGCAGACCTCACTTTCTCCTCACAGTTACACTTCATGTATAGCTAGATCTTTTCATGAATAGAAAATCAATGTCTTAAATAGGTAACCCAGATACAAGCCTCACAATTACAAAACCACATATAGCACCACAATTTCGATTAATTTTAGCTTAACCTACCCCCATTAATACCCTGCTTGAAGATCATTTTTCTGTAGTGAATTTTCTATTCTTATTTTCTATAAGAAAATTCCCATCTCTTGCCACCATCTATGATTGATACTTAACCTCCATACTGTTTTTTTGTTTCAATGCTAAAATCAATTTGTCTTTTCATTTCTGCTTGCTTATTCATTGTAGCTAGGATTCTGTTTATTGTCATTTCTCTTTTCTCTCCAGTTTCTGTGTGCATTTGCAAACAAAGTCTTATAATTACTCACATGTGTGTGAAACAATTCAGAACTCTCAACAATTACAGTAGCTGTATTCATCTTCTAGGTTGGACTCTCTTGCCAAAGTGACATGATTTTAAAGTCTTCTATTAGCTTTACCTTTCTAAGGTTTTCAAAGTCCTGTTGAACTTTCATAGTCATATGGTTGGTGGAGTGACAAAAGGACTCGGGGAGTCTCGGTTTCTGTGTCATTAGCCATTCCACTATAAGGCTTGTCTCATAGTCCAATATAACTGATCAAATACTGTTTCCTTTTTATGGACAAATTCCACAGTATGCTTTAAATTTCTGGATCTGGGTAGGTTGCTCTTCGGAGGGTCGGTGTGGACTTGTTGGGCCGAAGAGCCTGTTTCCACACTGTAAGTAATCTAATCTAAAAAAAGTATTATCTTTTTGGTGTCTTGCCACCTCATTCAGAACTTATAGACTCATAATCATTCTGGCTTGCCTTTTAGCACAAACACAAAGCCAGGCAGCATGTCATGTTTACCAGTAGTGATCAATGAAAAGGAAAAACACGTTGATGTAACAGTGTCACAAAGCAATGTTACACTTATATCCTGTATGCAGCGAATGAACTGAATGTGCTTCAACCAACTGGTCATGTCTTAAGGTCTAAGGGGTGTAGTTCTTGGTCTGGTCAAGAAGGATACCCACGGGGTGCTGCCTCAGTCAATGGCATCCTCTGATCTCAGTCCAAGGGCTTGGATATGGTCAGTCACCTACTAGGGGCAATCAAGTTTAGGTGATCTATATCATTACCATCTGGGGAATGGGCCATGGTCTGTCCTATAAGTCAAATGCAACAGACCAATGAATTAGCAGTCTGCCTATTGAGAGGCTGCACAGAGTTCAGTCAGGGTCAGCATTGTATTAATTGAGGCTGTCACATCAAGTGGGTCAATGGGTGAGCCATGGTCATCCTGGGGGTCTGTTCACTGAAAATCAATTTCTCAGGGGCCACTGCTGTGGTTGGGAATTTGGAAAAATCAAGTGTGGGGATTGGAAGCAGCATGCTGGGAAGGAGTGGGGACAATAATTATGAATGGGTGGCAATTCAATATATAAAGGTGGGAAATGATGGAGCATTGGAGCAATTTAGGATAGTGTGGAGTGTGGGACATCAACAATCACCATTACCTTAGCTTTGATGGGCAGACAGCCCCTTACAATGTTTGGTGATGGCTAAACTGTAGACTGGGGGCCCAGGGGTTAAAGTGTGGAGGTGAACAGTTGAATAAAAGACTTGGGTGAGAATGTGTGGAACCTGATGGCTTCACAGGAAGTGCAAGGCAGAAAGGAACATGCAGATTTCAGGCATCACTCTGTTTAACAGGCTGAGCTATGACCCACTTTGTGAAACATTACGTCCTTTCCCAACTTCCCAACATGCAAATTGCAAATGTGTGCTGGAAATGAAAAATGGCTGCAAGTCCACTTGGAGTTGGCAAAGTAAGGTTTTGTTTGTCTGAGAGAGCAGAATTCACTTTTGTGAGTGATAGGAGGCACTTCTATACTGTATGCCCTTGCATTAATCATGCTCTTACACAGTACAGGTTCAAAACACATGTAATCATAAAATTCTGCCTATGTCTGCAAATTAAAAATCCTGGGTACAAGCGATCTTAAGGAGGAGAACAAGCGATCTTAACTATGACATTAATCATACAAATTAATCATGGTAAACTCTGTGAAGCAGAAGAAATTGCAGGCAATCTATAAAGTGCCAACTGTGTTTCACAATACACAAACACATTCTAAGGTCTCACAGTGTGCACAAGTTGCCAGAACTACTTTTCACCTACAATGAACTGGAGGTATTTCATGACATGCTCTTATGTTCAAGGCTGCCTTGTTTGATTTATTTGAGGTATGGGGTATTGGGAAGGACAATGTGTATTTGTTCCTCCCACACTTACAATCTCTGACTGTATGGGCACCTTATGGCTTGTGTTGTATATTTCAGAATAAGATCTACCATGCTAAAGGCTCATGTAGAGAAGTTACATTTCCCTCCTTGTCAGATGCCTCAATATCCCAGTGTCTGTGGGACATCTTATGTGCTCCAACTGATCGCAATACTGAAGAGCTGTTTTGTTCGTGATGTTTCCAACATTGGCACATTGGAACCATCCCCAATGGATCCAAGCACAGCAACTGATGTTGTTCACAGTCTGAACCATTTAGCATTGAGTGGAGGAGAAATGTCTCCACCAGAGAGTAATGAGCGTGGGAAATTCAAAATCACAGGAAGCAGTTGAGACCAAAACACTGAATTATTTCAAAAGGGATCAAAGGATGTGGGGGGAAAGCAGAAACAGACTATTGAGAGAAAGACTCAGCCATGGTCATATAGAATGACAGAGCAGGCTTGAAGTGCTGAATAGCTTTCTCCTGCTCATATTTTCTATATTTCCATGTTACTGTGGCCACGGTCCAACAAAGAGCCACAGAAATTGATGAGGAACACATGGATCTGGAAGCCCTCCAACAACAACATTCAATGGGCGCCAAATAGCCCCCCAGTACAGAGCTTCCAGCAAGAGGTCCCCTCAGAATGAGGAGAAAGTGCAAGATGTTCAGAGGCTTTCACCTTCAATGGAATGTTCTCCAGCTGGGTGTGGCACAGTGCCAACGCTGATGAAGATGTTCCAGAGCATGTGGGTGAAGGCTGCTATATATTGTCTCAAAATAGTGTGGTGACAGTACCACATCAAAATGTGAAAAACTTCATTAATAGGGCAAGATTCCATTCTGTCAATGTCCAACTCCTCTGTGATCAACACAACCACATCTTAGAAGTTTGTGCCAGATACCCTTGAAGCTTCCATGATGCATCTATCCTTAGTACTCTCCAGTTTCAGCTTCATTCCAATGCCTTAAAAGAATGGCTGCTGGGAGACATGGGTTACCCTCTCCAACTATGGCTGATAATTATATTACGGAACCTCTTGACTGACGTCGAGCATAAATAGAATGGAATGTTTCCCTCCATTGGTGGCATGTGATCTCTCCTAAAGATGAGGTTCTTGTGCTTACCCAGGATGAGATTTCTTGCAGTACACCAAACATTGGGTCTGTTGCATAATCCTTGTATTCCGTGCTTATGGGTGGCTGAAGAAGACAGAAGGGGGAGGAGGGAATGCATGATGAGGAGGTGCGAGAATGGCAGAGGAAGATGGGAATGTTGATCAGGAGGAACTTCATACTGGAGCACCGAAGTGTCCAAAACAACAAGCCAGTAAAGTGAGGTTAGAATGTCCAGTGAAGAGTGGAGAAGTCATGGTAGGAGTACTGGATGAACTCCCAGCTCCAGAAACACAATTAGTCCTTGCTAATTAAACAGCTGGTTCACAGGTAGGACGACTACCTACTGTAATTGAAAAGCCAGTAGAAACGTAGGCAACTGAACTATTGCAGGACTCATATCCTGGGATTTTTCCTGACAGTATGGTAAAAAGGTCACAAAGTCACAGGTTGAAACAGGAGAGATCAAAGCATACAGCTAAGAAAATTGAAGTGGAATTAGCATAGAGCCTGTTTGATCAGGTGGTTGACACAAACCAGGAGCAGATAGATGAGAAAGCAAACAACTTTAGCTTAGATAAATTAACTGAGTTACAGCAGAAAGATGAAAATTTAAAGCAATTGTATCAAAAGGCATACACAGAAAAATTATCCAAATGTATCCCTGAATGTTATTATCTTTAAAATGACGTCTTAATGAGGAAATGGAGACCATTACATATTCAGGCAGATGAGAAATGGGCAGAAGTTCATCAAGTGGGCGGCACGGTGGCACAGTGGTTAGCACTGCTGCCTCACAGCGCCTGAGACCTGGGTTCAATTCCTGCCTCAGGCGACTGACTGTGTGGAGTTTGCACGTTCTCCCCGTGTCTGCGTGGGTTTCCTCCGGGTGCTCCGGTTTCCTCCCACAGTCACAAAGATGTGCAGGGTCAGGTGAATTGGCTATACTAAATTGCCCGTAGAGCTAGGTAAGGGGTAAATGTAGGGGTATGGATGGGTTTCGCTTCGGCGGGTCGGTGTGGACTTGTTGGGCCGAAGGGCCTGTTTCTACACTGTAATGTAATCTAAATCTAATCTAATCTAAGTCATATTGCCAGTGGGCGTTATAGAATGGAACTAGGGGTGCCACTAGGGGTGATTTACGAGTGAGAAAAAAATCAAACTAAATACAAAAACATTTTTACTGGCCTGAATTGCACAAGGATGTAGTTGAATTTTGCTAGACATGTCATACATGTCAGGTCATTGGAAAACCACAGGCAGCAATAAAACCCACACCTTTAATACTTATTTCTGCATTTGAGGAGCCTTTTACAAGAGTCTTAACTGCATAGAACCCCTACTTCAAACAAAAGTGGAAATCAGTATTTGTTAACAATAATGGATGTGCCCACCAGATTTCCAGAGGCTGTTCCATTATGAAACATGGCAACTAAAAGGATTGTCAAGGAGTTACTCAAATTTTTCACTAGATATGGACCACCCACAGAGATACAATCAGATCAAGGGTCAATCTCTACAGCAAAATTATTAAAGGAAGTTATAGACAGCTTAGAAATAAAACAATTCAAACCTACTGCGTACCATCCAGAGTCACAGGGAGTGCTAGAAGGTTGGAATCAAACATTAAAGACCATGTTGAGGGCTTATAGTCAAGACTATCCAGATGATTAGGATAAGGGAATTTTGTTTGTACTTTTTGTGATTAGTGAATCAACCAATTCAGTCCATTTGATTTAGTTTTAGGGCATGAAGTGAGAGGACCACTAAAATTGATTAAGGACAAATTGGTAAGTCAGAATTCAGAGACCACATACTTGGACTATGTGTCAAATTCTCAGGAACAATTAAATAGAGCAAGGGAGTTGGCTAGACAGCATTTAAAAGTATCACAGCATACAATGAAACAGGAAATAGACAAGAAATCAAAAATTCACAATTTTGCTATTGGGGTAAGGTGTTACTGTTACTCTGAGTGACAGGTGAACATTTAAAAGTAAGGTTTAGTGGACCTTATCAAGTCAAAAAATAATTGAATGAGGTGAACTATTTGATAAGGACTCTAGACAAAAAGAAATCTCACACAGTGTATCATGTATGGGTAATCCAAGATGGAGGACAGGAAAAATTTCTGGCAGTAACAGCTGCTCCTTTTTTGAGGTATTTTATGTGTTGGAGGTGACTTCCTCGAATTCCAGGAGCAGCAATTACAGTTTTATATGCTGTTGCATTTTGAAATTTTGGAGAAAACAAAAGTCAAAACAACAGCACTTTTAAAAGGGAGAGGAACAGACAAAGGAGGCACATGGTGAGTTCTGTGCAGGAGAGAGAGAGAGAGAGAAACCCACACTGCTAACTGACACAGCAGTGAACCTGCCCAGCTACTGCCTTTGCTGTTCGAATTCATGTAACGCTAAACATCGGAGTGCGTCTGGGAAAATTAACAAACAGTGAAATTCACAACTAATCTTGGAGGAACCTGTTTGGAAGAGGTCACAGCACAGAAACAGATATGGGAATATGTTAAGCGTGGCCTTACAGTAAGTCCGCAGTAGTGAGTAGAGTGGGTTCTTTCTTGATTATATGTTTCATTGAAATATGTCTCTTGATTAAAGTTAAAATATAAGCCATAAGTACTAATTTAACCTGGAGCAGTGTTTTGGAGAGGAATAAGACAGTGCTATTTTCTGGGCCTGTAGATTGAAAGAAGCAGAAATGGCCTTTAGTAGAGTTTTATGCTCTTCTTGTTGGATTTGGGAGTTAAGGGAGAGTTTACGTGTTTCTGAGAAGTTTATCTGCAATAAATGCTTGGTTGCAAATCCTATCATATCAAATGGATCAGTTGGAGAGACAGTTAGATGCAATGAGGAATTTACAGGAACAAGGGGATGTGATGGACTGCAGTTACAGGACGGAGGAAAAGTCGCAGAAACAGTAACATAGATGGGTTAAATCCAGGAAAGATAAGAGAGGTAGGCAGTTTGTGCAGGAGTCTTCTGTGGCTATCCCCATTTCAAACAAATATGCTATTTTGAAAAATGTAGGGGGTGATGGATTCTCACAAACAGCCAAGTTTCTGGTATTGAGACTGGCTCTAATGCAATGAGGGGTACGTTGGGTTCCAAGAGATCAATTGTGTTAGGGGACTCTCTAGTCTGAGGTACAGACAGACGTTTCTGTGGCCAGCAGTGAAACATCAGAATGGTGTGTTGTTTCCCTGGTGCCAGAATCAAGGATGTCTCAGAGAGGTTGCAGAATGTTCTCAAGGGGGAGAGGGGCCAGCAAAAGGTCATCATACACATTGGAACCAAAGACATTGGAAGGGAAAATATTGAGATTCTGAAAGAAGATTACAGAGAGGCAGGAATTTAAAAAGGAGGTCCTCAAGAGTAGTAATATCTGGATTACTCCTGGTGCTACGAGCTAGTGAGGGCAGGAGTAGGAGGATAGAGCAGATGAATGCATGTCTGAGGAGCTGGTGTGTGGGAGAAGGATTCACAGTTTTGGATCATTGGAATCTATTTTGGGCAAGTAGTGACCTGTACAAGAGGACAGATTGCACCTAAATTGGAAGGGGACTAATATACTGGCAGGGGAATTTGTTAGAGCTGCTTGGGAGGATTTAAACTAGAAAGGTGAGGGTGGGGGTTGGGACCCAAGGAGGTAGTGAGGAAAGAGATCAATCTGACACTGGTACAGTTGAGAAAAGAAGCGAGTCAAACAATCAGGGCAGGCAGGGACAAAGCGGAGAACAAGGCAGGACTGATAAATTAAACTGCATTTATTTCAATGCAAGTGGCCTAACAGGGAAGGCAGATGAACTCTGAGCATGGTTAGAAACATGGGACTGGGTTATCATAGCAATTACAGAAACATGGCTAAGGGATGGACAGGACTGACAGCTTAATGTTCCAGGATACAAATGCTACAGGAAGGACAGAAAGTGGGGCAAGAGAGGAAGGGGAAGTGGTGTTTTCGATAAAGGACAGCATTACAGCTATACTGAGGGAGGATATTCCCGGAAATACATCCAGGGACGTTATTTGGGTGGAACTGAGAAATAAGAAAGGGATGATCACCTTATTAGGATTGTATTATAGACCCCCTAATAGTCAGAGGGAAATTGAGAAACAAATTTGTAAGGAGATCTCAGTTATCTGTAAGAATAATAGGGTGGTTATGGTAGGGGATTTTAACTTTCCAAACATAGACTGGGACCGGGACTGCCATAGTGTTAAGGGTTTAGATGGAGAGGAATTTGTTAAGTGTGTACAAGAAAATTTTCTGATTCAGTATGTGGATGTATCTACAAGAGAAGGTGCAAAACTTGACCTACTCTAGGGAAATAAGGCAGGGCAGGTGACTGAGGTGTCAGTGGGAGAGAATTTTGGGGCTAATGACCATAATTCTATTTGTTTTAAAATAGCATTAGAAAATGATAGACCAGATCTAAAAGTTGAAGTTCTAAATTGGAGAAAGGCCAATTTTGACAGTATTAGGCAAGAACTTTCAAAAGCTGATTGGGGGCAGATGTTTACAGGTAAAGGGATGGCTGGAAAATGGGACGCCTTCAGAAAGTCCAGAGAAAGTATATTTCTGTTAGGGTGAAAAGAAAGACTGGTAGGTGCAGGGAATGCTGGACGACTAAAGAAATTGTCCATTTAACTAAAGAGGAAGTGCTGGATGTCTTGAAATGCATAAATGTGGATAACTCCCCATGACCTGATCAGAACTCTGTGAGAAGCTAGAGAAGTGATTGCTGGGCTCCTGGCTGAGACATTTGTATCATCGATAGTCAAGGTGAGGTGCTGGAAGACTGGATGTTGACTAATGTGGTTCCACTGTTTAAGAAGGGTGGTAAGGACAAGCCAGGGAACTATAGGCCAGTGAGCCTGACGTTGGTGGTGGGCAAGTTGTTGGAGGGAATCCTGAGGGACAGGATGTACATGTATTTGGAAAGGCAAGGACTGATTAGGGATAGTCGACATGGCTTTGTGCGTGAGAAATCATGTCTCACAAATTTGATTGAATTTTTTGAAGAAGTAACAAAGAGGATTAATGAGGACAGATGTGATCTGTATGGACTTCAGTAAGGTGTTCGACAAGGTTCCCCATGGGAAACTGGTTAGCCAGGTTAGATCTCATGGAATACAGGGAGAACTAGCCAATTAGATACAGAACTGGTAGAAGACAGAAGGTGGTGGTGGAGGGATGTTTTTCAGACTGGAGGCCTGTGACCAGTGGAGTGCCACAAGGATTGGTGCTGGGCCCTCTACTTTACATCATTTATATAAATGATTTGAACATGAGCATAAGAGGTAGAGTTAGTAAGTTTGCAGGTGACATCAAAATTGGAGGTGTAGTGGACAGCAAAGAAGGTTACCTCAGATTAAAATGGGATCTTGATCAGATGGGCCAATAAGCTGAGAAGTGGCAGATGGAGTTTAATTTAAATAAATGTGAGATGCTACATTTTGGGAAAGCAAATCTTAGCACTACTTATCCACTTAATGGTAAATTTCTAGGGAGTGTTACTGAACAAAGAGACCTTGGAGCGCAGGTTCATAGTTCCTTGAAAGTGGAGTCACCATAGATAGGATAGTGAAAAAGGCGTTTGGTATGCTTTCCTTTATTGGTCAGATTATTGTGTACAGGAGTTGGGAGGTCATGTTGCGGCTGTACAGGACATTGGTTAGGCCACTGTTAGAATATTGCAAGGAATTCTGCTCTCCTTCCTATCAGAAAGATATTGTGAAACTTGAAGAGTTCAGAAAAGATTTACAAGGATGTTGCCAGGGTTGGAGACTTAAGCTATCGGGAGAGATTGAATCGGCTGGGGCTGTTTTCCCTGGAGAGTCGGAGGCTGAGGGGTGACCTTATGGAGGTTTATAAAATCATGATGAGCATGGATAGGATAAATAGACAAAGTCCTTTCCCTGGGGTCGGGGAGTCCTGAACTAGAGGACATAGGTTGATGGTGAGAGGGGAAAGATATAAAAGAAACCTACGGGGCAACTTTTTCACGCAGAGGGTGGTATGTGTATGGAATGAGCTGCCAGAGGAAGTGGTGGAGGCTGGTACAATTGCAACATTTAAAAGGCATCTGGATGGGTATATGAAGAGGAAGGATTTGGAGGGATATGGGCTGGGTGCTGGCAGGTGGGACTAGATTGGGTTGGGATATCTGATCGGCATGGACAAGTTGGACTGAAAGGTCTGTTTCCGTGCTGTACATCTCTATGACTCTGCGACTCTATGTGAATATGCTGAAAAGGTATTTTGACAGGGTAGGAAATCATAAGGAGACTGTGTTATTGGTTACAACAGATGGAAGAACCAAGTTCGAGGATTTCTGAATGGACATTCCTTAAATTAAATTGGACAATGAGGAAGGTTGTCAAAAATTGGGGTAAATTATTGAGTTACCTTCTCAGAGGAAAATCAAAATGGCGTGAAAGAGTTATTGCTATCAAATGGGGAGAGATGTGAAAATAAGATGGGAAGTACTAACCTAATTGTGCATGATGCAGATATAGGAGATGCTGTTCCAATTAAGCAACATCCTTATAGGCATAACCCTCTAAAGTTGGCATACGTTCAAAAAGAGATTGAATGCATGCTCCAAGATGATATAATCGAAGTGAGTTACAGTGACTGGAGCTCACCCAAAATCATGGTGCCAAAACCAAATGGTCCCCAATGGTTATGTGTGGACTATTGCAAAGTCAACATAGTTACAAAGACTGATGCATAGCTGATTCCCCATTTGGAAGACTGTGTTGAGAATGTGGGACAAGCAACTTACATTTCTAAGATGGACTTGTTCAGAGGATATTGGCAGGTACCTTTGTCAGAAAGAGCGAAGGCAATTTCGGCTTTCGTAACACTGATTAGACTGTGTCAGTTAAGGTAATGCCATTTGTTATGAAAAATATGCAAATCATTTTTCAGAAGCTAACCAACACATTCAATTCTGGATTACATAATTGTGCTGTATGTATTGATGACCTGATGACTTTTAGTCACACATGGAAGGAACATTTGCAACATATACCAGACTTGTTTGATTGACTTCAGAAGGCAGGTTTGGTGATAAACCTGGCTAAAAGAGAATTTGCCAAAGCCCAAATCACCTGCCTGGGCCATGTTATTGGACATGGACAAATGGCCCCATGGAATGTAAAACAAAGGTTATCATGGAGAAAACAGCAGTACTCCGGTTCCTAGGATTGAGTGGATTTTATCGAAAATTCATACCAAATTTTAGTAGTGCAGCTGTTCCACTCACTGAATTGCTAACGAGAGGCAATAAGTTTCAGTGGACAGTGGACTGTCAGAAGGTATTTGACAGCCTGAAAGCTGTGTTAACCACTGCCCCAGTATTAGCCACACCTAATTATGCAAAGCCATTCAAGTTGGCTATTGATGTGATTGGGTGTCAGTGCTGTGGTCTTGCAGGAAGATGACAAGAAGATAGAAAAACCTATTGGGTATTTCTTCAGGAAATTGAATTTTGATCAGCAGAAATATTCAACAGTTGAGAAAGAGACTTTGAGCTTGGTGTTGGTGTTACATTTCAATGTTTATGTTACCAGGGGCGTAACTGAGACAATCATACACACAGATCATAAGCCGTTGAAGTTTGTGAAGAAATTTAAGGATAAAAATGCCAGACTTTTTAGATGGAGCTTGTTGTTACAGCCATTCAATTTGAAACTTGTGCATGTGGCAGGACGAGAAACATGATTGCTGATGCATTGTTGAGACTTAAATGAGAAACGGTGGTCATTAGTGGCAGGAGTAAAACAACTAGCAAAGTTAGGGTCCGGGCCACTTTCTTGAAAGGTTTTGAGGGGTCTGGCCTGGTCCATAGCCTGGACCAATCGAATTACATCTGCAACACAGCACCTTTAAATAACCAAAAAAGTTACATCTAGGCTATCTCCATGGTATATTTTGAGGGTGTTTGGTGTGGTCTAATATTTTTCCCACTACTAACATCACAATAACAGGTTTTCAGCTCTTTCCCTCCTTTCTTAAATAATGGAGTTACATTTGTTACTTTCCAGTCAGCAGAAACCTTTCCAGAATCTACAGAACTACAAAAAGTAATCATCCAATACATCCAATTCCATTATTGATATTTTCTTGAGGAGGCCAATGGGCCGGGTTTTGGAAGATGGAGTCTAATTTAGATAAATGCGAGGTGTTGCATTTTGGAAAGGCAAATCAGGACAGGACTTATACACTTAATGGTAAGGTCCCGGGGAGATCAAAAAGACTATGGAGTGCAGGTTCATAGTTCCTTGAAAGTGGAGTCACAGCCCGACAGGATAGTGAAGAAGGCGTTTGGCATGCTTGCCTTTTTTGGTCAGTGCAGGAGTTGGGAGGTCACGTTGCGACTGTTCAGGACATTGGTAGGTCATTCTTGGAATACCGTGTGCAATTCTGCTATAAGAAAGATGTTGTGAAACTTGAAAGGTTTCAAAAGATTTACAAGGATGTTGCCAGGACTGGAAGGTTTGAGCTATATGGAGAGGGTGAATAGACTGGGGTTGTTTTCCCTGGAGCGTCGGAGGCTGAGGGGTGACCTTATAGAGGTTTATAAAATCATGAATGGCATGGATAGGGTGAATAGACAAGGTCTTTTCCCTGGGGTGGGGTAGTCCAGAACTAGAGGACAAAGGTTTAGGGTGAGAGGGGAAAGATATAAAAGGAACCTAAGGAGCAACTTTTTCATGCAGTGGGTGGTGCGTGTATGGAATGAGCTGCCAGAGGAAGTGGTGGAGACTAGTAGAATTACAACATTTAAAAGGCATCTGGATGGGTATATGAATAGGAAGGGTTTAGAGGGATATTCCTGATGAAGGATTATGCCCAAAATGTTGATTCTCCTGCTCCTCAAATGCTGACTGACCAGCTGTGCTTTTCCAGTGCCACACTTTTCAACTTTGATCTCCAGCATCTGCAGTCCTCACTTTCTCCTTATAGGGATATAGGCCAAGTGCTGGAAAATGGAACTAGATTTATCTAGGATATCTGGTTGGTGTGGACGAGTTGGACCGAAGGGTCTGTTTCCGTGCTGAATGTCTCTATGACTCAATCACTGTAGGTGGAAGAGGAAGAGGAGGTGTTGGCTGGAGGGACTGCTTTCTGCAGGTTGGATACTGAATGGGTGCCACTTATGCTTTTGAAGAGAGGAGAAGAAATGAGTTTTGCACTGGAGGAAGAAACTTGGGGATGTTAAGGATACATTCACAGGCATAGTAATGGGAGAGCAACTCTTCATAATGAATCTTACTTGGTGTCAGCACATAAGAGGTCACAGTCCTCTCCCACTAAAGCAAGGATTCTGAGCAAGTAGGGGTAAGCAGATGAATGTTGGACACCCTACCATTTGAAATGGCTCCCTTTGCCCATTGTGGGTCACTTTCGTCTGTATAGGAAACAGGATTGGGATTGAGTAAGATGAAAGTGGCTGGCAAAACTGTTAGTGTAGGTGCAGATGGAGGAAATGTGTTGAGATGTCCTGAGTCAGTGAGTAGAGAGTGTAGTAGGCAAGTGGGATGAGCAGTCTGAGAGATGGAGTGGGTGAGAATCATTGAGGGCTGATGCTGTATGCAGTAGGGAGAGTGACACATCGTGATCCATCATGGGAGGTGGATGCATAGCAGAGAGAGAGTAAGGTTGTGTGAGGTATTGAAGAGAAGACAGTGATATCCTTATAGAATGTAGAAGGTTACTAACCTTTCTCCTGCACTGCTGGGTGTTCCTCCAGACAGTGGACATGGACATTGCACTGACGTGGCTGACAACTTCACACCAGGCTGGTAGGATCTGTGGTCCTGAGGAAGGAGGTGACCTTCCTCTTCACAACCCTTCTACCAGGAGCTCCAATTGGAGTACAACTTTTCCCTATCGGCCATCTCTTCTGGTATTGTGCACACCCTCAAACTATGCTGGTAATTCCTGGTCTGCAGCACTGGAACTGGCACGCAGCTGGGATTTACATACAGTGCCAACTGCTAAAAGTCCTAGTTGCAGTGAGCATTCCTGCTGCTGCTGAGCGTAAGAACACAAGTGTGTGAGAAAGAAAGAGAGAGAGATAGAGAGAGAGATTGAGAGAGACTGTGGAGGCTTGGTACATACTCAATGCAATGCGCAGTGTAAAATTGTAAAGGAAAACTCACAAGAACTCGTGGAGTAAAACCCTTCATGAAACTTCTGAAATTGGCACTTAGCCAAATTTGGGAAATGTTTAGCTGTAAATGTACAAAAGGTTTATAGGATGTTCAATAAAATGTTACCATATATAGACTCAAATGACAATAAAATACTGCAAATGTGGGAAATCTGAAATAAAAATTCAAAGTGCTGGAGAAATTTAGTGGGTTTGCCAACATGTATAGAGAGAAAAACGGAGTTAATGCTTTAAGTCCAGTATAACTTCTTGATAAACTGTTCTGAAGAAGAGTCATATTGGACTCAAAATGTTAACTCTGTTTCTAGCTTTGCAGATGATTCCAGACCTGCTGAGTTTCTCCAGAACTTTCTGTTTTATTACTTTAAAAAGATCTTACCATGCAGCAACCTCTCTTTAGTAAGGTAAGGCATTCAGTTGTTTCCACATTTACCTTTGCAATAACAGCTTCCCTCTCCTGAAAAAGAATATTAAAAGTTTAGGCCAAGGAAATAAATACAAATATAAAAATAATCATGTATTTAAATAGGTTAAAGTCAATTCAGATACAGTCGTTGGTCGTATTTACAGATATAGATTTGAGATATTCCTTACAAACGTTTTCATTTGTTCATAGGAATGCAGGCATCACTGACAAGGCCAATCTTTATTGCCTATCCCTAATTCCCTATGGTTGTGTGTTGAGAGTAAACCATTGGGATTTGGAGTGACATGTAGGTCGGACCAGATAAGGATGTCTGATTTCCTTCCCTGAAGGGTATTTGTGATACAGGTGAGTTTTCATGACAATTGACAATGTTTACATAGTTGCCATTGGGCTAGGTATTTCATTCCAGATTTTACCACGTGCCACAGTGGGATTTGAACCCATCCCTTCGAATAGTAACTTGGGGCTTTGGATTACTCATCCAGTAACATCACAGCTATTCCATTGCCTACCCATTAAAGACATTTGGAGTTCCAAGAACTGGTGAAATATTGCCCTTAAATCCTGTCAACATAAGTTGGTTGTTACAGGTTATAGCCTTATAATGTGACCAAGACAGACCTTTTAATGCCAAAAGGAGCTGGAAAGGGAGAGAGTTTAACTGCTGCAGTTGCTAAAATGCTCACACTGTTACATTTAAATGCTGTGGAAAAATATTACCCCTGTCAGCTGATTAAGTTTGGAAATGGAACAAAGAAATATACAGAAGGAAGAGACATTAAAACACATTTTAAAGCAAAATGCTGGGTGGATCAGTTCAAGCTAAACATCAAACATCTGGAATTTCCAGTTCTTTAGCATGACATTGACATAAATGATGGAGAAGTGCAGTAAACTGCTAAGGAGGGCTGTTTATCTTAGTAAAATGGTGAGTAGTTGCAGAGCTCTGAGATACAGAGAGATTGGCTGCCCTATTACATGAACCACAACATGTTAGTATAAAGATACATCAAACAATCAGGAAAGCCAATAGAATGTTATGTTTTATTGTGGGGGGATTTGAAGGCAAGGTTATGCCTCAGCTGTACAGGATATTCAAGAGACCACATCTGGAGTACTGTGTAAAGTACTGGTCATCATACTTAGGGAAGGATGTCAATGCTTTGGAAACAGTTCAATGAAGCTTTATTAATTTTTTTAAAATCCAAGACCTGCAAATGTTGGAAATCAGAAACAAAAACAAAAACAAATTGCTGGGAAAACTCAGCAGTTCTGGTAGCACCTGGGCAAAGAAAACAGAATTAACATTTTGGGTTCAGTGACCCTTCTTCAGATGGTACACCTTCTCCCATGTCCTTATCCCAATTCCCAGCAGGTCTTATCATCACGTGATTGCTACCAGAAAATTCCCATTGTCAGCTGCTAATCATTCCCATTAGCAGATATTGATTCTCCCAGGCTGACTTTTACCCATTCCTTTGTCTGCCCTGTTGTTTTTCTCTCTCTGGGCTCCATCTCCACCTATCATTTATTCCTCCCCCCACCTCATCGTCCACTTATATACCAACCTTCTCCTAGCTACCATCAGTTCTGGGTTACTGGACCTGAAGCATCAACTGTGCTTTCTCTGCACTGATGCTGCTGAGGTTTTCCAGCATTTTCTATTTGTATTAGACTAATACACAGAATGAACAGACTGTCTTCAGAGAAAAAGCTGAAGAGGTTAGGCCTGTTTTCTCTGGAGGTTAGAAGACTCAGAAATGACTAAATCGAAACATATAAAGCCTGAGGGACCTTGACCAGCTGGATGTTAAAAGGATGTTTCCTCTTGAGAGAGAATCTAGAATTATAGTTTAAAAATAAAGGGTTGCCCATTTAAGACATAGACTAGAAAAAATTTCCTCAAAGGGTTGTGAGTCCTTGGAATTCCTTCCTTGAAAATAGTGGATGCAAAATCTTTAAATATTTTTAAGGCAGAGGTCGATAGATTCTTGATTACCAAGGGGTTCAAAGATTATTGGAGCTTTATAGAGATGTAGAGTCAGATCAGAAATTTTAAGTGGGAGTGAGATCTCAGGTGGGCAGGGATTGTTAATGTCGAGATTAGAGTGGTGCTGGAAAAGCACACAAGGTCAGGCAGCATCCGAGGAGCAGGAAAATCGATGCTGCGGGCAAAAGCCCTTCATCAGGAACAGCTCTATTCCTGTTGAAGGGCTTTTGCCTGAAATGTCAATTTTCCTGCTTTTCGGATGCTGCTTGACCTGCTGTGCTTTTCCAGCATCACACTAATCTAGACTCTGGTTTCC
This sequence comes from Chiloscyllium plagiosum, assembly GCF_037043375.1. Taxonomy (NCBI): domain Eukaryota; kingdom Metazoa; phylum Chordata; class Chondrichthyes; order Orectolobiformes; family Hemiscylliidae; genus Chiloscyllium; species Chiloscyllium plagiosum. Next base: position 13,067,410 of record NW_028270157.1, on the reverse strand, counting down.
TGCATCTGCAGTTCTTGTTTTTACCTAGGGATTGTTAATGTGTCAAACACGCCCAACAATTTATTTGAGGACTGAGCTACTTAAATTCTGTGCCTCAGTTAAATGTCAGAGAATCTAACCTTCTTCCCTTGACATTCAATAACATTATAATTGTTGAGTTTCCTAACATCAACATGTTTGGTAGGGGACTGGGAGGATTTACCACTGACCATAAACATAATTGGACCATCTGTACAAATCCTATGGTTACTCACCTCCTGACTCCCCAAAGTCTGTCCACTGATTCCAAGGTATATATTAGGAATGTGAGGGAATATTCTCCACTTACTTTGATGAGTGTAGATCCAACAACATTTAAGAAGCTTAAAACCATCTAGGACAAAGCAGCCCACTTGATTGGCACCACAACTACCCTATAAACATTTACTCCCTCCACCATCAATGCAACAGTATACACTGCATATATTTAAAAGGCACTGCAAAAACCAGCCAGCTAACCTTCTAAACTCGACCACCCAGAAGGACAATGCAGCAGATACCTAGAAACACCACACCAGCAAGTTGCCCTCCAAGCCACTCACCATCCCGACTTGGAACTTCCGACGCTCCAGGGAAAACAGCCCCAGCCTGTTCAGCCTCTCCCTGTACTCAGATCCTCCAACCCTGGCAACATCCTTGTAAATCTTTTCTGAACCCTTTCAAGTTTCACAACATCTTTCCGATAGGAAGGAGACCAGAATTGCACGCAATATTCCAACAGTGGCTTAACCAATGTCCTGTACAGCCGCAACATGACCTCCCAACTCCTGTACTCAATACTCTGACCAATAAAGGAAAGCATACCAAATGCCTTCTTCACTATCCTATCTACCTGTGACTCCACTTTCAAGGAGCTATGAACCTGCACTCCAAGGTCTTTGTTCAGCAACACTCCCTGGGACCTTACCTTGAAGTGTATAAGTCCTGCTTAGATTTGCTTTCCAAAATGCAGCACCTCACATTTATCTGAATTAAACTCCATCTGCCACTTCTCAGCCCATTGGCCCATCTGGTCCAGATCCTGTTGTAATCTGAGGTAACCCTCTTCGCTGTCCACTACACCTCCAATTTTGGTGTCATCTGCAAACTTACTAACTGTACCTCTTATGCTCGCATCCAAATCATTTATGTAAATGACAAAACGTAGAGGACCCAGTACCGATCCTTGTGGCACTCCACTGGTCACCGGCCTCCAGTCTGAAAAACAAGCCTCCACCACCACCCTCTGTCTTCTACCTTTGAGCCAGTTCTGTATCCAAATGGCTAGTTCTCCCTGTATTCCATGAGAGCTAACCTTGCTAACCAGTGTCCCATGGGGAACCTTGTCGAACACCTTACTGAAGTCTATATAGCTCACATCTACTGCTCTGCCCTCATTAATCCTCTTTGTTACTTCTTCAAAAAACTCAATCAAGTTGATGAGACATGATTTCCCACACACAAAGCCATGTTGACTATCCCTAATCAGACTCCACAGCTACCTCAACTACACCCTGCCCCCTGTAAAAACGCCATTCCATATTCCCAATTCCTTCGCCTCCGCTGCATCTGCTCCCAGGAGGACCAGTTCCAGTACCGAACAACCCAGATGGCCTCCTTCTTCAAAGACCGCAATTTCCCCCCAGACGTGGTCGACGATGCTCTCCACCGCATCTCCTCCACCTCCCGCTCCTCCGTCCTTGAGCCCGCCCCTCCAATCGCCACCAGGACAGAACCCCACTGGTTCTCACCTACCACCCCACCAACCTCCATATACATCGTATCATCCATCGTCATTTCCGCCACCTCCAAACGGACCCTACCACCAGGGATATATTTCCCTCCTCTCCCCTATCAGCGTTCCGAAAAGACCACTCCCTCCGTGACTCCCTCGTCAGGTCCACACCCCCCACCAACCCAACCTCCACTCCCGGCACCTTCCCCTGCAACTGCAAGAAATGCAAAACCTGCGCCCACACCTCCCCCTTTACTTACCTCCAAGGCCCCAAGGTATCCTTCCATATCCGCCACAAATTCACCTGCACCTCCACACACATCATTTACCGCATTCCGCTGCACTCGATGTGGCTTCCTCTATATTGGGGAGACAGGCCGCCTACTTGCAGAACGTTTCAGAGAACACCCCTGGGACACCCAAACCAACCAACCCAACCACCCCGTGACTCAACACTTCAACTCCCCCTCCCACTCCACCAAGGACATGCAGGTCCTTGGACTCCTCCATCGCCAGACCATAGCAACACGACGGCTGGAGGAAGAGCGCCTCATCTTCCACCAAGGAACCCTCCAACCACAAGGGATGAACTCAGATTTCTCCAGTTGCCTCATTTCCCCTCCCCCCACCTTGTCTCAGACCCAACCCTCGAACTCAGCACCACCTTCCTAACCTGCAATCTTCTTCCTGACCTCTCTGCCTCCACCACTACTCCGGCCTATCACCCTCACCGTATCACCCTCACCTTAACCTCCTTCCACCTATCGCATTTCCAACGCCCTCCACCAAGTCCCTCCTCCCTACGTTTTATCTTAGCCTGCTTGGCACACTTTCCTCATTCCTGAAGAAGGGCTCATGTCCGAAATGTCGATTCTCCTGCTCCTTGGATGCTGCCTGACCTGCTGCGCTTTTCCAGCAACACATCTTCAGCTCTGATCTCCAGTATCTGCAATCCTCACTTTCTCCTATACCTAATCAGTCCTTGCCTTTCCAAATACATGTACATCCTGTCCCTCAAGATTCCCTCCAACAACTTGCACATCACCGAGGTCAGGCTCACCGGTCTATAGTTCCCTGGCTTGTCTTTACCACCCTTCTTAAACAGTGGCACCACATTTGCCAACCTCCAGTCTTCTGGCACCTCATCTGTGACTATCGATGACACAAATATCTCAGCAAGAGGCCCAGCAATCACTTCTCTAGTTTTCCACAGTTTTAGGGTACACCTGATCAGGTCCTGAGGATTTATCCACCTTTACCCGTTTCAAGACATCCAGCACTTCCTCCTCTGTAATCTGGACATTTTCCAAGTTTTCACCATCTATTTCCCTACAGTCTATATCTTCCATATCCTTTTCCTCAGTAAATACTGATGCAAAATACTCACTTAGTATCTTCCCCTTTTTCTGTGGCTCCACACAAAGGCTGCCTTGCTGATCTTTGAGGGGCCCTATTCTCTCCCTAGTTACCTTTTTGTCCTTAATGTATTTGTAAAAACCCTTTGGATTCTCCTTAATTCTATTTTCCAAAGCTATCTCATGTACCCTTTTTGTCCTCCTGATTTCCCTCTTAAGTATACTCCTACTTCCTTTTTACTCTTCTAAGGATTCACTCAAACTATCCTGTCTATACCTTACATATGCTTCCTTCTTTTTCTTAACCAAACCCTCAATTTCTTTAGTCATTCAGCATTCCCTACACCTACCAGCCTTCCCTTTCACCCTGACAGAAATATACTTTCTCTGGATTCTTGTTATCTCATTTCTGAATGCTTCCCATTTTCCAGCCATCCCTTTACCTGCGAACATCTGTCCCCAATCAGCTTTTGAAAGTTCTTGCCTAATACCATCAAAATTGGCCTTTCTCCAATTTAGAACTTCAACTTTTAGATCTGGTCTATCCCTTTCCATCATTATTTTTAAACTAATAGAATTATGGTCGCTAGCCCCAAAGTACTCCCCCACTGACACCTCAGTCACCTGCCCTGTCTTATTTCCCAAGAGTAGGTCAAGTTTTGCACCTTCTCTCGCATGGATAGGGTAAATAGGCAAAATCTTTTCCCTGGGGTCGGGGAGTCCAGAACGAGAGGGCATAGGTTTAGGGTGAGAGGGGAAAGTTATAAAAGAGACCTACGGGGCAACTTTTTCACGCAGAGGGTGGTACATGGATGGAATGAGCAGCCAGAGGAAGTGGTGGAAACTGGTACAATTGCAACATTTAAGAGGCATTTGGATGGGTATATGAATAGGAAGGGTTTGGAGGGATATGGGCTGGGTGCTGGCAGGTGGGACTAGATTGGGTTGGGATATCTGGTCGGCATGGACGGGTTGGACCGAAGGGTCTGTTTCCATGCTGTACATCTCTATGACTCTATGACTCTATATCTTATCTCTTTTGCTGTTGCTGAGTCAAAATCCTAGACCCTCCTTCTTAATAGTGTTGTGGCTATTGCCTACAGCACATGGACTGCAGCAGTTAAAGAATGTGACTTGCTACCACCCTCTTGAAACCAACTAACAAGAGGCAACAAGGGCAAGCCTTGCTGATGATAAGCAAACTGCTTTAAATAAGCACAAAGGAAAGTTGCCCATCTAGAATACTGGACAGCACAGAACTGCCAACTGGCATTTAGACCACCAGCTGAGCCACAAGACCATAAGACATACGAGCAAGAATTAGGCTATTCCGCTCATCGAGTCTGCTCCACAATTCAATCATGGCTGATATGTTTCTCAACCCCATTCTCCTGCTTTCTTCCCATAACCCTTGATCCCTTTGATACTTAAGAACCTAACTACTGAATGGCTGAGGGACGGAGTTTAGCAGTGCCTCAAAGGTGAGATAAGACAAACCAAGGACAACAGTGCCCCAGATTTTCCTTGTACAATTCCAGACTCTTGGATAACCCAATTTATCATCACCTGATAAATGATAGCCATGCTTTCACCTATCTGAGTTCTGGGATTCTCTCTCTCAACCTCCCCGCCTCTGTCCTACTTCAGCGTGCTCCTTAATGTCTACCTCTTGACCAACTTGTCTTAATATCTTCTTACATGGTACAATGCTAGTGGCTTCTTTCTCTAAAGGACATTAATGATCCAGTTTGTTTATAATATTAGGATTAATATATGAATTCAACTTTAGTAAGAATTTGCTTATGAAAACAATACTAGGAACTAGAATTGGAACATCTGTCTGCAAATGCTACAAAGATCCTATACACTTGTTTCTAAATTTATTTTGCTTTTTTAAAAGTTCATTAATGGGATGTAGGCATCGCTGGTTGGGCTATCATTTATTGCCAGTCTCTAATTACCCTGGAGAAAGTGGTGGTGAGCTGCCTTCTTGAACTGCAACAATCCTTGATATGTAGGAACATCATAGTATTGTTAGGGAGAGAGTTCCAGGATTTGAACCCAGTAAAGAACACTGAAGGAGTAGTGATATATTTCCAAGTCAGGCTTGTTTAGGGTTTGGAGGGAAACTTGAAGGTAATGGTTTCCGTATAATGCTGTCTTTTTCTTCCAGGTAATAAAGATCGTGGGTTTGGAAGATACTGTTGAAGGAGCCTTGTGAGTTATTGCAATGCAGATCCTCTTAAGAAATTTATTTTTAAAAAGTACTTACCTTTATTATGTTAATAAACCTATGTTAGCAAATGATTAATGGCAACAGTTGGGCATGTTTAAAAAGCAGTATATTAGTCATGGTGACTCCAATCTTCATATAGATTGGGAAAATTAAATTAGCAGAGATGACCAATAGGAAGAAATCACAGAGTACAGCCTAGAGTAATATATTGTGGGACCAACCAGGGATCAGGCTATTATGGATCTGGTAATAAATAATGAGGCACGTTTAATAAATGATCTCAAGGTAAAAAGATCCCCAAGGAAACAGTGACCATAACAAGGTAGAATTTTCATTCAGTTTGAGAACTAGAGCACCAAATCGGAAGCAGCTGGACTAAATTTAAATGAGTGCAATTGTCAAGGAGTAAGGCCAGAGAAAGCTGAAGTGGACCGGGAAAGGGGATTGGCAGAAAAGATAGTTGAGGAACAATGGCAGATGTTGACAAAAATAGTTCATAGCTCACAATAAAGATATATATCTGTGAGGGCGAAGGATTCTAGGAAGGGGATAAATAAACATTGTGAATCAAGGAAGTTAAGGATAGTATCACATTGGGAGAGAAAAATATAACAAATATTTGTAGTAAGCCAAAGGATTGGGAAAGTTTTAAAAACCAACAAAAGGCGGCTCCAAAATGGGTACAATCACCACGTTTGTGGATGACACAAAAATAGATGGGCAAGCCATAAGACCATAAGAAATAAGAACAGGAGTAGACTGTTCAGCCCCTTGAGCATTTTCTGCCATTCAATAAGATCATGATTGATCTCTGACACTCCTTTTATCCACTTTCCTGCCCTTTCCCCATAACCCTTGATACTACTAGTAGTGAGGATGACACAAAGAGTCTTTATACACAGGTTAGGTGAGTGGGCAAAACCTTTGCAATTGGAGTTTAGCAATCATGTAGGTTGTAAGGAATAATAGGGGAGCTAAATGTTATTCAAATTGAGAAAGTCTGCTGAAATCAGTAATAGAAAAAGATTTGAGAGTCCTCTCGCACAAAGCACAAGAAACTGGCATCCATGTTCAGCAGGTAATAGAGAAGGCAAATGTAGGTCATTATTTCAAAGGGAGTAGAGTAAAGATATGGAAGTCTTGACAACAGTAGACAAGGTACTAGTTATATCCAACTAGTTAACAATATTGCTCCCTTTAACTAAGGGAAATTTCATGACATTGGAGGCAGTTCAAAGAATGTTCATTAGGATGATTCTGTGTATTGAGGGAATGTTTTACGAGGATAGGTTGAGTAGGTTAGGCCTCTACTAGTTAGAGTTTAGAAAAATGAGAAGAGACCTTATTGAAACATATAAGATTTTAAGTGGGTTTGACTGGGTAGTTGGCTACTATTATGGGAGAGTCTCGAACCAGAGGGCATAATCTTTGAGCAAAGAATGGCCCAGTTCTGACGGGTTTAGGAGGAACTTTTCTATCACGTGGAATTCTTTACCACAGATGGCTGTTGAGGTGGTTTAATTAAGTAGATGCAATATGAACAGATTTTTGATCATTAAGGGAAATAAGAGTTATGAGGATAAGACAAGAAAACGGAGTTGAGGATTATCAGATCAACCATGATTCTATTGAGTGGCAGAGCAGACTCAATGGGCTGAATGGTCTACTTTTGCTTCTGTGACAAAACAGGTGGATGAAGGTAAAACGGTTGATGTGGTGTATATGGACTTCAATAAGGCATTTGGTAAGGTTCCACACAGTAGGCTATTGCACAAAATACAGAGTTTTGGGATTGAAGGTGATTTAACAAATTGGATCAGAAATTGGTTAGCTAAAAGAAGACAGAGGGTGGTGGTTGATGGGAAATGTTCATCCTGGAGCTCAGTTACCAGTGGTGTGCTGCAAGGATCTGTTTTTGGGGCCATTGCTGTTTGCCACTTTTTATAAATGATCTGGAAGTGGGCGTAGAAGAATGGGTTAGTAGATTTGTGGATGACACTAAGGTAGGCAGAGTTGTAGATAAGGGCTTTTGCCCGAAACGTCTGATTTTCCTGCTCTTCAGATGCTGCCTGAACAGCTGTGCTTTTCCAGTACCACTCTACTCCAGAGTTGTAGATAATGCCAAAGAATGTGGTGGGTTACAGATGGACATAGATAAGAAGCAGAACTGGCAAATGGAGTTTAATGTGGAAACGTGTGAGTTAGTTCACTTCAGAAAAAATAACAGGAATGTAAAGTCTTAGTTAATGGTAAAATTCTTGACAGTGTAGATGAACAGAGAGATCTCGGTGTCCAGGTGCATAAATCCTTGAAAGTTGCCACCAGGTTGATAGGGTTGTTAAGAAGGCATATGGTGTATTGGCGTTTATTGGTAGGGGGATTGAGTTTCGGAGCCATGAGGTCATGTTTCAGCTGTACAAGTCACTGGTAAGGCTGCACTTGGAGTATTGCGTACAGTTCTGGTCGCCGCATTATTGGAAGGATGTGGAAGCTTTGGAAAGGGTGCAGAGGAGATTTACTAGGACATTGCCTGGTATGGAAGGAAGGTCTTACAAGGAAAGGCTGAGGGAACTGAGCCATTTTTGTTGGAGAGAAGAAGGTTGAGAGATGACTTATTTAAGATGTATAAGATAATCAGAGCATTAGATTGGGTGGACAGCAAGAGCCTTTTTACTCAGATGGTGAAGGCTAACACAAGGGAACATAGCTTTAAATTGAGGGGTGATAGATTTAGGACAGACATCAGAGGTAGAGATTTAGGACAGACATCAGATTTAGGATGACCTGCCTACAATAGTAGTAGACTCACCAACATTAAGGGCATTTAAATGGGCATTGGACATACATATGGATAATAATGGATTGGTGTAGATTAGATGGACAGCAGATTAATTTCACAGGTCGGCACAACATCGAGGGCCGAAGGGCCTGTACCGCGCTGTAATATTCTATGTTCTATGTCCTTATACTATAAAGAAAAGCGGAGAGTGTAATCAATCTGGAGAACTGGAAAGCAGATCAGCAAAAATTATATTGTACATTTTTAACTATGGATAAGGTGACATTCCACATTCTTTCTTCTCTTTTATTGCTGCTGTTAATGCATTTAGACGCATGACTTTACTATCAATACTAAGCCCCATCAAAAGAATGCATTTTTCAGCCTCTTAAGTGGATGGTGAAACAAATATTTATGGGACAGAACATCAAAATTGTCATGAAAGAAGTGCCAAGAACGCAGCCATCCATCTTTGGGACTAGATCGAAGGCACCAAACTCCAGAGCTCGCACAAACAGCCTGGGAAAAGTTGGTGAACAGCCTGATATTTTCAGTAACATAAAAACAAATCATGTCAGAAAACTATTTAACTGCATTGACTTGTTAAGAGTGCCAGAGAACAGGCCATTCTCTTTACAATGCACCAGAGAATGTGGCTGGGAGAGTGGTGTTAACAGCAGGAATTGCAGTGGACTCTACAACAGGAACCTTCACTGATATAGCACCTTTTAATTTAACAAGATCACCTGAAGTGCTTCACATGAGCTTTATAAAACAAAGATTTGACACCAAGTCATATAAGGAGATATTATGTCAAAGCAGAAAAGGCATGACCAAATATGTGAGCTTCAAGAATTGTTTTCAAGGAGGCAAAAATGTGGCAGGGAGGCAAAGAGGTTTTGGCAGGAATTCCAGACCTTTAGAACCTTAGCAGCTGAAGGCACAATCATCGATGGTAAAGCAGTTAAAATTGGGATTGGTCAAGAGGCCAGAATTAGAAGAGTGTAGATAGGTTGGAGCCTTGTGGGGTTAGCAGATATCATAGAGATAGGGGCGGGACAGGTTCATGGAAGGCTTTGAAAACACACATGTAACTTGTAAAATTGAAGAAAAGTGTCCAAGTAGCTATGTTGCATGGACTTCACCTACAGGATAGAAATCTCTAATTAACTTGTCCAAAAATGTTCATACACGTCTCTGAAGCAGGTGGGACTTGAACCCAGACTTTCCGGACTAGAAAAAAGGACACGCCCACTGCATCACAAAAACTCAAATTTGTAGAGAAAGACAGCTTCTTTGGGGATAGAAGATAAGTAAAAAATGATTGGCCTTCCTGTTTAACATCGGACCTGAAGTCAACTAAAAGGATAATAAGGCAGGATGTATCACAATGAATAATCATTGCCTCCCATTTCGCTCCCTTTCCTTAGCCAAAATATGCAGAATAGCTGAATATTTCCTTCGTGATTGTTTCAAAGTTACAGATTGAGATCCGGAATTGCATTAGAATTTTATTTCTTAGAATTTGTAGTACAGAAGTAGGCCATTCAGCCCAACTGACCCAGGCTGGTATTTATGCTCCACACAAGCCATCGTCTACTCCATCTCACCCTTTCAGCATGACTCCTATTCCTTTTTTCTTTAAATTTATTCCTTGCCTCCTCTAAAATGCCTCAGTTCTATTGATATTAAAATTGGACTATCAAAGTTCAACTTACATCATCAGATTTTAATACTTGAGACCTCTAATGGGCTAGGTTGGATTAAATATAAAGGACAAATACTGACCTAAAATGGTTGAGGCTAATCCAGGAGACCCGCAGAATAAAAAAGCTGTTTGCAGTCAAATTAACATTTTAGCTAAAGACCTTGAAACCAGGCAACTGAGTCAGCATTAAGAAATTTGCATTTGCTACTTTAATTTACATTTGCATGATCAATTCACATTTTGAGGATCAAAAGGTTCACCTGCCAGTTAGCTAGCTTGAAAAGACAATAAAGCCAGACTTGGGTATATACAATGAACCATATTGTAGTAGCTGTTTTTGAGCCAACAGCGATGAGAGAAGGAATGATGGATTGTAACAATAGAACCTGGAAGGCTCACTATCTCTTCCCCACAGTTCTTTGTCATCTTGAAAGTCAGCTCAAGATGATAAAGCAAATTGAGGAAACATCCATTCATTAAAAATTCAAAGATGTCCAGTATTGTTTTCACTGTTGAGGATGCCAGTCAACAATTAAACAACAATTTTCTCCGATTAAAAATGTGGTATCTCATCGACTATAAAATTTTGGCCTAAGTAGCCTTCATTCTCTCTGATTCTACCAGGACCTCTCCTTAAATCTATTATATATGCTCGGGTGCATTTGATGTTTTTTCTTATCATTTTTCTTAGATGGGCAATCAATATTCCAATCAAGAAAACTTTGCATTTTGCTCTTTTATTTTGAACTAGTTAACTACATTTTTCATGGATGTGTAATATCGCTGATGCTGAAAGAAATAAAAATATTTGTTGACTGAGAGTGGGCTAAAAAGAGAGGAGCTGAATTAGATCTTTTCACCTAATGTTAACATATTCTCCTTAACCACTCTGTGTGTTAGCAAGTTCCAAATTCTCAAGGATTTCTGGTCAATAAATTTGTTCTGAATTCCCGCAGAATCACAGAATTGTTATGGTTCAGAAGACAGATGTTTGGCCCATTGTGTCTGCACCAGTTGACATCAATCCCTGTTGGATTTATTCAAGACTGTTTTATATCCACAAACATGGTAAAAGAAACCTTCTCTACCTTTATCCAGTAAAACACTTTCATAAGCTTGAAGAGATCTATCTGGTCCACTCCTGTTTTTATCTTCCAGTCTGACGATCTTCCATGATAAGTCAAATATCTCAGTTCTAGGATAGAAGTTTTGTTCGGGGTGACCTTGTGTTTTTCTACTGATTTGTAAAAATGAATGTTTCCTGATTCGTAGAAGTTTTCTATTGAAAAATATGCCAATTAATGATAATTTGACAGTTGACTGCTAGGTTTTGTTCAAAGCAATGTCTCCACTAACATTGCTGGGTGAAGTGTGTGTAATGCATACAAATTGATTCTGATTGGTCAGGGCATTGCCCTGACAAATGAAACAGTGGTGGTTGTCACCTATTTTGCTGGTTTGGAACAGGTGCATTGTGTTCACATGTTAATTCTGTCTAAATAGAAGAAGACCAGTACATTAATATATGTAGCGTCCAGCTGATAACAATCAAATTATCTCTTGTTGTATATTGTGCAAACACATGAATGGCCCTAAGGTTGGTCCTGAAAAGTGACCAGTCTACTTCAGATTGTGCTGGAAGATGAATTACAATCCACTTGACAACAAATAAGCACTCTTCTCTCAAACTGTATAAGTGTGTGGCTTTCCCCTACAATGAAATTTCATACAAATTGCCCTGGTGAGTGCAATGTGTCTTCTTTCAACACTATTTAAAGTTTTTACTGCCAAATAATTAAAATAGTTCCATAACTTAAAGCCGAAATGGCATAAAGGTAGGTTGGACTAACAAAGATAAATTAATTTAATATATTGTAAAAGATAGAATTATTCCTAGTGTCAAAAACTTTGCTTTCAGAAAAACAATTTCATTTGAATGATCAATTACAATTATCACACAGACATTACGAATGAACACTAGCAGTCTTTGCAGTTGTCAAGTTCAAAGCCATGACAACAATTATCAAGAAGACAATTAACTCCTAATTACATGGCACCTCATCACATTGTCAAGATATCCAAAACCACCTCGCCACCAATTAATCACATTCAAACTACAACCGGTTACCATGGGAAATATTTTTTGTTTTATTTCTTTTCAAAAATTCCAAAGTCACTTCCAAAAGAGTTGTTGTTCTTTAACTGGAAACACAATCTTCATGGGATTAAAAAAAAGTCCCTGTTTTTTTCATTCCATAAAAACATCTGGAATCAATAATAAGTTTACAAAAGTTTGCAGCACTTAATTTATCTCATTCACACAGTTTTGAAAAAAAACATTGCTATTTTGTGGCAGCAGATGGACAGTGTAATATGATCAACTGTCACAGCTTTGATACAAGATATCAAAATTTTTGGCTTACTTAACAGGGAAGTCATATGAACCACTGTATTTTTATTTTTACGAAGGAGAAAGTCCACTGTCACTCCATTAGAAAGGTGTCCTGATTACAATAGAAAAGCTATGATATTGCGATGGCCAAGATTTCTTCACTGTTCTAAATATCCTCCATCAAAATAAAATATTTGTATATATTCAGATACTGCCCAGCAACATGCATGTAGCTATCAACCATTTGTATTTACCTAGAGCCATGAATTTTCTAAAATGTGTCCTGATCGCTCTCTCACTCGCTCTATTGTATATATATTAAATACACAGCTTTTCCTTCACTCAATCACCATAGTCACAGAGGACTGCTCTTTCATTAGAGAGAGAGAGACGACTGATGGGGGTTTTACCTGATGGTCATCACACCTCAGTTAGGGGTAAGGTTGAGAAGGTGGAATCCTTCAGCTGGTGTGGGAATTGAACCCAGACTGCTGGCATCACTGTGCATTACAAAACAAACCAACTGAGCTAACTGACCCCTATTAATGAATGTATTCTACAGATATGTAAATTTATAAAGTAATACATCATTTCACAACAGCACAAAAGCATTACATAGTTGACGTTGCAGACTGAATTTTATGCTCCCCACAAAGGTAGCTTTGAAAATGGGGGTGCACATGAAGTCTGTTGGGTGGCCTTCCCATCACCAATGAACAACATGCCAGTTTGTTGGAAATTTTTTGGTGGGGGTGTGGTAGGGGTGCAGAAGAGCCTGTGGAATATCATCCAGCCCTCTGTCTGCTGAGGCTTTTATGTGGCCAGTTAATGCTGGGCAAACCAGGGAAATAGCAGGAGAGCTGAGTCAGGATCATTCCCATCAGGTTCACACTCAAAAGAAAGAAACCATGACCAATGGAAACCTCACTCCCATCTCCCCAATATCGCACCAAAAGACCATCTCTGCTTTTCAATTTTTTTTTGCTTACCTATCTGACTGCACCTGCATTTTGGGAAACCCTTTAGATCCTCGATCAGGCTCAGTTGCATCCAATTCGGATTGGGCCAGCAGCATCTGAACAATGATTGGATGGTTGGATTGATTGGATGATGAACCAGGAGTGGCCAATGAGGAATCAGATTCTCCCTCCCCAAAAACAGCCAACAGTTCCGCCACAAATCTCTTGCAGTCTATGGGACCATTCAGGCGACATAACCGTGATTTTTGTTACCTCCTGCTCAGGCATACTCAGAACTGTGCATATGCATAAAAGGTTCAGCTTCACCTCCAGCCACCCAACATGAATCCAAATGTCTACCAAAACTAAGGGATAACTGTACCATGAAAAGTCTTGCATATTTTGCATGGCCCATTACACTAATCATCGCTATTCAATGCATCTTTGATTAGCTCAGAAAATGTGCCAATAATAAATAGACTCAGATGCTTTATTTTTCTGACCATCACAAACATTTATCTTGATTGTGAATATTCAGTGAATGTAGAAAATTAACCATTTGAATTGGTAATCGTATCATTGAATTTATTTCCTCAGTGTGGTTCCAAGTGCTATATTTAATTCCAAGATAGCTGATTGTATAACCATCTGATCATCGTTCTGATGCTGCTGACCCAATCAGAAGTGAATGTCACTGAGCCAGGTCAAGGATCTAAAGGGTTCCCCAAAATGCAGGTGTGGTCAGATAGGTAAGCAAAAAAAAATTGAAAAGCAGGGAGGCCAGGCCTCTCTAGATGGTCTTTTGGGTCTCAGAGTAGAGGTGGGACATTGGGGAGGAGGGGAGGTGGGAGTGGGGTTTCCATTGCTCATGGTTTCTTTCTGTTGAGTGTGAAACTGATGGGAATGATCCTGACTCAGCTCTCCAGCTATTTTCCTGGCCTGTGAGAAAAACAAACAATAATTAATGAAAAGAGGAAAATGTAAACTTGCAGATGAGGTCAGCCAGTGCACTTGCAATGTTTTTAAAATACTCTTCCATGCTAACACCTAGTCCTTGACCAACAGTGTAGTTATCAATCTTAATATTTCTTCATAAATTATGCTTCTGATATTCTACCACAAGGACTCGAAGGGAGTTACAGAGTTTTGATTGAGTGAAGGAAAGGATGTGTATTTCCATCAGGATTTGGAAAGAAACTGGCAAATGGTGGTGCTCCCATCTGCTGCCTTTCTCCTTTGAGATGGTTGAGGTGAGAGGGTTGGAGTGGACTGTCGAAGGAGCCTTGGAGAATTGCTGTAGTGGTTGTTGTAGATGGCACTCATTGCTTTTACTGTATGTAAGTGGCGCAACATACTGCATTGATTCCAGCCTTGGATGACTATCTGTGTGAAGTTTGCACATTCTCCCAGTGTCTGTGTGGATTTCTTCCCATAATCCAAAGATGGGCAGGTTAGGTGAATTGGCCATGCTAAGTTACCCACAATGTTCAGGAATGTGTAGGATAGGTGCATTAGTCAGGGGTAAATGCAGAGTCATAGGGGAATGGAATGGGTCTGGGTGTGTTAGCCTTTGGAGGGTAGGTGTGGACTAGTTGGGCCAAATGGCCTGATTTCAGGGATTCTCTGAATTAAAAGATGGATTGAGTGTAAATCTAATGGGTTGTTATTGTTGAACCTCTTGAGTGTTATTGGAACTACACTTGCCCAGGCAGGGAGATTTTTAATAAGCTATACATTTATAGACTCTCCATTTCAATCTTTATCATTTTCTAAGGAACCAATTTGAAACTTTACTGCTATTAGTAAAAAACATTTAGTGGTCCCTCTCATCTACTCTATTCGTGATGATTTGGTGCCACTAACCAAAGTTTGGTGATTATGGAACCTGCGAGATTTAGGATCAGGAAGATAACTTTCCAATTTGCTCTTTGATGAGCTTATTGCCTGAAATACAAAGTGGGAAAGGCAGTCCTCTGTTCCTTTTAGCAACATACTGCGTTGAATTTTTGGCAACCCTCTCCAGCAGTTTGCTTTCTTTTTAGTAAAAATCTCTTTCACTTTACATTTTAAAAGCTCTTCTGCCTCGTGAGCAAAAGAAAGGAGTCGCAGATGCATGCGAACAGAAGAGATAGACGGCAGAATCTTACAGTGCTCTGAGTGACGTGGGCTATGGTAAGATTTAGAGTCAGAGTCATAGAGATATACAGCACGGAAACAGACCCTTCGGTCAAACCCGTCCATGTCAACCAGTTATCCCACCCAATCTAGTCCCACCTGCCAGCACCCGGCCCATATCCCTCCAAACCCTTCCTATTCATATAACCATCTTTTAAATGTTGCAATTGTACCAGCCTCCACCACTTCCTCTGGCAGCTCATTCCATAAACGCACCACTCTCTGCGAGAAAACGTTGCCGCTTATCTCTTTTATATCTTTCCCCTCTCACCCTAAACCTATGTCCTCTAGTTCTGGACTCCCCCAACTAAGGGAAAAGACTTTGTCTATTTATCCAATCCATGCCCCTCATAATTTTGTAAATCTCTATAAGGTCACCCCTCAGCCTCCGATGCTCCAGGGAAAACTGCCCCAGCCTGTTCAGCCTCTCCCTAAAGCTCAAATCCTCCAATCCTGGCAACATCCTTGTAAATCTTTTCTGAACCCTTTCAAGTTTCATAAAATCTTTCCAATAGGAAGGAGACCAGAATTGTACGCAATATTCCAACAGTGGCCTAAACAATGCCCTGTACAGCCGCAACATGACCTCCCAACTCCTGTACTCAATGCTCTGACCGATAAAAGAAAGCGTACCAAACACCTTCTTCACTATCCTACCTACCTGTAACTCCACTTTCAAGGAACTATGAATCTGCACTCCAAGGTCTCTTTGTTCAGCAACACTCCCTAGGAACTTACTATTAAGTATATAAGTCCTGCTAAGATTTGCTTTCCCAAAATGCAGCACCTCACATTTATCTGAATTAAACTCCATCTGCCACTTCTCAGCCCATTGGCCCATCTGGTCCAGATCCTGTTGTAATCTGAGGTAACCCTCTTCGCTGTCCACTACACCTCCAATTTTGATATAATGTGCAAACTTACTAACGTTACCTCTTATGCTCACATCCAAATCATATATATAAATGAAGAAAAGTAGAGGACCCAGCACCAATCCTTGTGGCACTCCACTGGTCACAAACCTCCAGTCTGAAAAACAACCCTCCACCACCATCCTCTGTCTTCTAGCTTTGAGCCAGTTCTATATCCAAATTGCTAATTCTCCCTGTATTCCATGAGGTCTAATCTTGCTAACCAGTCTCCCATGGGGAACCTTGTCGAACACCTTGACTGAAGTCCATATAGATCACATCTACTGCTCTGCCCTCATCAATCCTTTGTTACTTCTTCAGAAAACTCAATCAAGTCTGTGAGACATGATCTCCCACGCACAAAGCCATGTTGACTATCCCGAATCAGTCCTTGCCTTTCCAAATACATGTACATCCTGTTCCTCAGGATTCCCTCCACCAACTTGCCCACTACCCACATCAGGCTCACTGGTCTATAGTTCCCTGGCTTGTCCTTACCACCCTTTTTAAACAGTGGCACCACGTTCGCCAACCTCCAGTCTTTCGGCACCTCACCTGTGACTATCGATGACACAAATATCTCAGCAAGAGGTACAGCAATCACTTCCCTAGCTTTCCACAGAGTTCTAGGGTACACCTGATCAGGTCCTGGGGATTTATCCACCTTTATGCGTTTCGAGATATCCAGCACTTCCTCCTCTGTAATATGGACATTTTTCAAGATGTCACCATCTATTTCCCTGCATTCTATACCTTCCATGTCCTCTTCCACAGTAAATACTGATGCAAAATACTTGTTTAGATTCTCCCCCATTTTCTGCGGCTCCACACAAAGGCCGCCTTCCTGCTCTTTGAGAGGCCCTATTCTCTCCCTAGTTACATTTTGTCCTTAATGTATTTGTAAAAACTCGTTTGGATTCTCCTTAATTCTATTTGCCAATGTTTTCTCATGTTCCCTTTTTGCCCTCCTGATTTCCCTCTTAAGTATACTCCTACTTCCTTTATACTCTAAGGATTCGCTTGATCTATCCTGTCTATACCTTAAATATGCTTCCTTCTATTTCTTAACCAAACCCTTAATTTCTTGAGTCATCCAGCATTCCCTGTACCTACCAGCCTTTCCTTTCACCCTGACAGGAATATACTTTCTCTGGATTCTTGTTACCTCAGTTCCGAAGGCTTCCCATTTTCCAGCCGTCCCTTTACCTGCGAACATCTGCCCCAATCAGCTTTTGAAAGTTTTTGCCTAATACCATCAAAATTGGCCTTTCTTCAATTTAGAAGTTCAACTTTTAGATCTGGTCTATCATTTTCTATCACTATTTTAAATCTAATAGAATTATGGTCGCTGGCCCCAAAGTGCTCCCCCACTGACACCTCAATCACCTGCCCTGCCTTATTTCCCAAGAGTAGGTCAAGTTTTACACCTTCTCTAGTAGGTACATCCACATACTGAATCATAAAATTTTCTTGTACACACAAAACAAATTCCTCTCCACCTAAACCCTTAACACTATGGCAATCCCAGTCTATGTTTGGAAGGTTAAAATCCCCTACCATAATCAACTTATTATTCTTACAGATGAGGCAGAATAAAACAAGACAGTGAGTGAGGACTTTCAGGAGCATCTTGCTCCACCTTTTATGTATTTGCCAAGGTGGGATTCTTGCAAGGCTGTGGATAGTTTTTAATTAAGATGGATCATTGCTTGTTAAATGCCACTTTAGCACAACAATCCACTTCATTGACATTCAGCTTCCTATTTTACCAAAATGCGTTCAACAAGCTAAACATCAAGAAATCTTGACCTGAAAGTTGTTCAGGAGCGGCAGGATCTCTGGGCTTAGTCTACATGCAGCAACAACGAGTGGACCTCCTGTTCATCGCTGCACATCTGTTGATCTCTGATCACCAACACCCAAAGATCCTTCCTTCCCTGGGGCTGAGCAGGTTCCTGGTCTCTGACAGTCCTCTGCCTGAGTGCCAGGAGTCTGGGGCATTTCTTCCACAGCCAGCTGAGGAGCTATTGCGGTGAGGTACCCATCAGTTTGTTTGCCCACACATTCTAGGGATAGCATTCCCACCAAGGTGTCAGTTTCTGAGTGAGTGAGGGATGATGTTGCAGGTAACAGTGAGTGTGACAGCTTTGGTGGGAGCTGGGTGCAGTAGCACAGATAGAGTGAGTGTGAGGTAGCAGAGAGAAGAGTGTGGGGCACTTACCTTGGAGAAGCAGAGAAGGTCATTGACCTTCACATTGCACTGCTGTCTGATCCTCCTCGAGGTGGCACTGACTCAGATGGTGACCTCACAGAGGCTACCAGGATCTGGTGGTGTGGCCTCCTCTTCCAATCCTCTGCGAAGAAGACTTCTCTCTTTTGCATTACCCGTTCCAGCCCGACCTTCAGGTCCTGGCCAGAGAATCAAGCTGCTTCTGACCTCTTCAGAAAACATGCTTGACTGAGCAGGACAGTTTCAGATTGTCCATTATCACCAGACTTTTAAAGGTGGCCCGAATGCCAGGCATAGAAGCCTTTTGGCAGATATCTGCTGAATGGTGAGTTATTCCAGGAATAATACATGGTAAGATGGGGAAGAATTGGACCCAAGGGACACCATAGAGGCAAGATAGATAGTTAATGACGTGCATTTGGTAAGGATCTCAAAGCAAGAGTCCCTTCCAAAAACTCAATGCCACTCGCACTGAGCCAAAAATACAATGTTCTGTCCAGAGGCTTTGATTGGATTTGATTTATTTATTGTCACATGTACCTAAGTACAGTGAAAAGCTTTATTTATGAACAGTACAGGCAGATCATAGTAAGCAAGGACATATAGATCATAGGGTATAAAAAACATACAGGCTACATTTCACATGGGATATGCTCGACAAGATCAACATTAGCACGATCAACATTATTTGAAGTTAGAGACTCCATTCATCAGTCTAATAATGGCAAGGAAGAACCATTCTTAAACCTGCTGGTGCATGTGTTCAAGCTTGTGTATCTTCTGCTTGACAGAAGAGGTTGTAGGAGAGCATTACTGGCATGAGATGGGTCTTTGATGATGATGGCAGCCTTTCTGCGACAATGAGCCATGTATATGGAGTCCATGTATTGGAGGTGGGGGATGGGAGGTGTTGGATTCTGTGATGGTCTGTGCTGTGCACCCAACCTTCTGTAGTTTCTTACAGTCCTGGTCAGAGCAGTTGCCACACCAGTCCGTTATGCACCCGGACAGTGTGCTCTCAATGGAGTCTCTGTAAAAGTCAGCTCAATGAGCTGGTCTCTATTGGTTACGCTGCTGTGGTAGAGAACAAAAAATATTCCATCAAGCTAATCAACCAAGGTTAAGTGAATGAGAATAATAGACAGATGCCAATTTTTGACTGCAGAAAAAAAACCCATCACTTGCAAAACCAACCAAGTGACCATAAATATTTGAAAGAAAATGTATGTCTAACTGAACACATGTGGTAACCCGAGAAGAAAATGGCACAAGCAATTTACAGTAGATGTTGGAAATGTGAAATAAAGGAAAAAATGCTGGAAATACTCAATGGGTCTGGGAACATCTGTTACCAGAGTTTGTCATTCCCATGGTTTCCTGTTCCTCCATGTGGTGGTGGTTTGGTGATTGCCTCTAGACTGCCCACTTCTCCTAGGATAACTGCCAAGGCCCAGAGTTTCCTGCCCTTGGATTAGACCTACATTATTGAGAGACTAGGAGAAAGTGAGGACTGTAGATGCTGAAGGTCAGAGTCAAAGTGTGGGGTTGGTACAGCACAGCAGGTCAGGCAGCATCTGAGGAACAGGAGAGTCAACATTTTGAGCATAAGCTCTTCATCTTCATCGGGAGGGGTAGGTCCAAGGGGGCCGAGAGATAAATGGGAGGGGATATGGCTGGGGATGGGGGTAAGGTAGCTGGAATGCAATAGGTAGATGGAGGTGGGGGGTGATGTGATAGGTCAGAGAGGAGGGTGGAGCGGGTAGGTGGGAAAGAAGACAGACAGGTAGGATAGTTCAAGAGGGTGGTGCCGAGTTGGAGGGTTGGATCTGGGATAAGGTAGGGGGAGGGGAAATGAGAAAACTGGTGAAATCAACATTGATTCCGTATGCTTGGAGGGTTCCAAGGTGGAAGATGAGTGTTTTTCCTCCAGGCGTCAGGTGGCTAGGATTTGGCAGTCAAGGAGGCCCAGGACATGCAGGTCCTTGGTGGAGTGGGAGGGGGAGTTGAATCTCTGCCGGATGTGGAAGGATTCTTTGGGACCTTGGATGTCCTGCACATCCAAACACTTCATCTAATGCATCCGTTGCTCTCGATGTGGTCTCATCTACACTGGGGAGACAGGATGCCAACTTGCAGAACATTTCAGAGAACATCTCCGGGACACACGCACTAAACAACCCCACCACTCATAGTGGCCAAATTCTCCTCCCACTCCACCAAGGACATGCAAGTCCTGGGCTTCCTCCACTGCCAAACTCTAGCCACCTGACGCCTTGAGGAAGAATATCTCATCTTTTGCCTTGGGACCCTCCAATCATATGGAATCAATGTTGATTTCACCAGTTTCCTCATCTTCCCTCCTCCCACCTTATCCCAGACCAACCTTCCAACTTGATACCACCCTCTTGAATTGTCCTACCTGTCCATCTTCTTTCCCTCCTATCCATTCCACCCTTCACTCCAACCTATCATCATCACACCCCCGCCTTCATCTACCTATCGCATTCCCAGCTATCTTCCCCCCAGCCCCACCTCCTCCCATTTATCTCTTAGCCCCCTTGGGCCAGCTCCACATTCCTGATGCAGAGTTTATGCTCGAAACGTCGATCATCCTGGATGCTGCCTGTCCGGCTGTGTTGTTCCAGTGCCACACTGGATTATTGAGAGACTGCCAGTCCATCTTAATTGGATACAGTTCGTGGTGGCAGTTCACTAAAAGGCTTCTGTTGTATATGGGTCTGAAAGAGTTAATATCTAGTAAAGTGTGATTAGCTGCGATGATGGAGAAAAACAGTGTCAGGCTGAGACAGTGGAGAGGTTTCGTGCATGAACAGAACCTATGATAGAAGAGCTTTCTGAGAATTGAAACATCTAATATTAGGGGGCAAGCATTTAAGATGAGACGGGAAAAGTTTAAAGGAGATAAGAGGGGCAGGTTTTTTACACAGAGTCATAGGAGTCTGGAATATGCTGCCACGGTTGGTGATGGATGTAGATACGATAAGGGCATTTAAGGGGCTTTTAGATAAGTGCATGACTACACAAGGAATGAAGGGACATGGACCAGGAACAGGCAGATAGGATTAGTTTAATTTGGCATCATGTTTGGGATAACATTGTGGGCTGAAGTGCCTGTTCCTGTGTGTATTATTCTATGTTCTATCTTCAATGTTCTAAGTACTCTTGTAACCTGTATAAAGCTCACAGCAATGCAATAAACTTATCATTATCCAATGCATGAGATCTCAATTAGTTAGACCAAAGAGATGGATTTTCCCATCCTCCACAAACCGCAAGAGCCCTCTCTGGAAACATTCATCAACCAGTCTCACTCTTGGCATCCAATTCTCATTTGATCCAGAAAATTTCTGCTCAACAAGTCAATGTTTCAGGTCAATGAAGCCATTCATTGAGGTCATGGTCAATCTGTGGCCTAACTCCATATACCTGCCCTTGGCCCATGTCCCTTTATGCTTAACAAAAAACGTATCTATCTCAGATTTGTGACAGGGTGTAGGGTAAAAGAAATTAGGTGGCAAAAGAGGAGAGGGTGTAAGACTAAAGGAGATAATAGTGGGACAAGAAAATAAATGAAAGACAGGTCTGGAGGAGGTGCAAATGGAAATAGTTGACTCATCACCAGCAGCTGATAAAATGAGCAAGGCTATCAAAAATAGTGAAATCAGTGTTAAGCCCTAAAAAGGGTTGATATGCCTGTTTGAAAACTGATTTGCTGTTCTTCAAACATGTGATGAATTTTATTGGAACTGTGCAGAAAGCCAAGGGGGCAGACAGGTCAGAGTGTGGAGAAACGAAATAAAATGACAAACATCTGGAGAGTCAGGGTCACATCCACAAACTGAACTTTGGTGGTTCTGCTAAGCAAGCCTGTGTTTGGTCACTCCCATTAAGAGAAGCTTTCTGAGTAGTGAGTACAGTTTAATAAAAAGACAGCAGCACAAGAAAATTATTTATCGGCATTTGGAAGCGAAAAGGGAAAAGACAAACTTGTATGTGAAGGTGTCCCACAAAGAGAGGTTGTGATGATTGTAGAGCAGAGGAGAGAATGCCATTCCAGTTGAAAGGTTCCAAAAAAAAGATAATGAAGCAACAACCATTTCAACAACATTTTAAATCCTCTAATTAAAATTGGAGCCAAATAGTCAGATCAATACATTAGGTCCAGACACGTTCAGAACAAATATGAATAATCATGTTTAGTATTTAATAAGCTGAGTTTAATTAATTGGATCAAAAATACATAGTCTTAGGCATATTAATTCACAGGGATTTGCTATAATTATGTTTTCTAATTCAGCAGCATATTCAGACCCTTATATAATGAGAATACAAGCAGTGAACTTTGAAATGCTTATTTTAAAAGGTGAGAAATCTTATGAATAGTTAGTTTGTTATAAATCTGAAGTGATGCATCATAATGCAAAATAAATGTGATGTACTAGAGGGTGTTCACAGACGAGGCAGAAGAATAGAGTAAGATGTTAAATCATTGAACCGTAAAGAAGTGAAAAGGCACTGAATATGCTCTCATTGGAGAGAAAGTAAATTGGAGGGTGCTGGGTCCTACATTGAAAAGTCATGAAAAGATTATGAAAACTAAAAGGAACACTGACCGGTGATTCTCCGATGACAGCTGGGATTCACCCTGCATCAGACCAGACAGAAACAAAAGATTTAGCACCTTTCCCACAAAAACAACAAAAATTTTGTTGGTGAAGGTCCAAAATGTCTTTCAAAAATTGAACACATGCCACAGTCAATTGCTGAATTTTAAAGTGACGGACTGAACTTCAACTGGTTGAAATATGTTTGGCATACTGCCCTTTGTATCTCCAGCCAGTCAGCCAGAAACCAAATTGGCCAGGTAAATGTGTAATCTTGAAATGAAAGTAAATAACTGCAATTATCAGAGATCTGGAGATAAACAGAAAGTGCTGTGAAATTCAGTAGATCTGCAGCATCTATAGAAAGAAAAACAGTTAATGTTTTGAGTTTGATAGAACTCTTCTTCAGAATTGAAGTGAAACAGAGCACAACTGGAGCCTGTGGGCCTGTGCAGAATGGGAACCAATAATGAAGTTGGAAATGAGGGAATAGACTCTGGATTCTGTCAACAGACCTGAAATGAATCAAAATATTAATGTAATCCATTCCTTAAGATCATTCATTAGAGGCTACTCGCTAAGGCCAGAACTAAAACAAAGTACTGCAGATGCTGGAGATCTAAAATAAAAACAGGAAATGCTGGAGAAACTCTGCAGGGCTCATAGCACTGTGGAGGGAGAAAGAGTTATAATGTTAAGTTTAAGAAAATGGTTTTGGGACATCATAGCTATTATAGAAATTTGGTTGAAAAATGGACAAGATTGACAATTCAATGTTCCGGAGTTTAGATGCTATAGGAAGAATAGGAAAGGAGGGAATGAGGGGGGCAGTGGCACTTTTGATTACGGAGTACATTACTGCTGTAACTAAAGAAGATATTTTTGAAAAATCATCCAGTGAAAATATTTGGATGGAAATTAAAAATAAGAAAGGCAAGATCAACCTGATGGGATTGTACTTTCAGTCCCACAATAGTAAGAGGGAAATTGAGAAACAAACATGTAGCTATATCTCAGTTTTTGTAAGCATAATAAGGTTGTAACAATGGGAGATTTTAATTTTCAAAATATTGACTGTGTTAAAGGCTTGGATGGTGAAAAATTTGTCAAATGTGTTCAAGAACATTTTCTTTATCAATATGTGGATGCTCCTACTAGAGAAGGAGCAAAGCTAGACCTTCCTTTGGGTAATAAGGCAGGACAGGTGACCGAAGGAAAAGTGGGGAAACACTTTGGGTCTCGTGATCCTAATTCTGTTAGTTTCAAAATAGTTATGGAAAAGGATAAGCCTTCCATAAAAGTTAAAGTTTATAATTGGAGTACGGCAAATTTTAATGGCATGAGATAAGAACTTTCAAAAGTTGATTGGAGTAGACTGTTAATAGGTAAAAGGATGTCTGACAAATGGAAGGCTTTCAAGAGTAGGATGATGAGTGTTCAGAGGCATTATGTTCCTGTCACTGTGAAGGGTACAGCTGGTAAGATTAAGGAACAATGGATGAATAAAGATGTTGAGGTGATAGTCAAGACTAAAAGGGAATCTTATTTTAGATGTAAACAACTTGGTTCAATTGAATCTCTTAATCTATATAAAGAGTGTAAAGGCAATCTTAAGAAAGAAATCAGGAAGGCAAAGAGGGGATATGAGATAGCATTGGCAGATAAGATTAAGGATAAGCCAAAGAGATTTGACAAATACATTATGAACAAGAAGATATCTAGAGAGAGGGTAGGCCCCTTAAAGATCAAGGAGGTTATCTTTGTGTTGAACTCCAGGAGATGGGAGTGATACTAAATTAATATTTCACATCAGTTTTTACTGTGAAGAAAGAAATTGAATCTAGAGAATGCAGAGAAATAAATTTTGATATTTTAAAAACAGTTCACTTTACAGAAAATGATGTTTGGGAGATTTTAGAGAATGTAAAGGTGGACAAATCTCCAGAACATGATCGAATGTATCCCAGAATGTTGTGGGAATTAAGGGAGGAAATTGTGAGACCTCTTACAGAAATATTTGCATCATCTATGGTGATGTGCCTGAAGACTGGAGGGTGGCTAATGTTGTACCTTTGTTTAAGAAAGGTTGTAAGGAGAAATCAACCAAATATAGACATGTGAGTCTGATTTTGGTTGTGAGTAAATTGTAGGTGATGATTATAAAAGATTGGATTTCTGGACATTTAGAGATGCAAAAACTTGTTATGGATTGTCAGCATGGTTTTGTTTGAGGAAAATTATGTCTCACAAATTTGATTGAGTATGATGAGAAAGCTAACAAAAAAGTTGATGAGGGCAGAGCATTGGGCATTTGTTTACTCAAAGTTCAGTAAAGCCTTTGACAAGGTACTGCATGGTCGACTAATTACTAAAGTTAGGTCACATGGGATTCATGGTGAGCTTGCCGATTGAATACACAGTTGGCTTAATGGTAGGAGACAGAGGGTCGTAATGGAAGGTTGCTTTTTGGATTGGAGGTCTGTCACCAGTGATGTTCCACAGGGATCAGTTCTGGGTTCTCCTTTGTTTATCATTTATATAGATTATTTGGATGAGAATATAGAAGGCTTGGTGAATAAGTTTGCAGACGACACCAAATTGGTGGCCTGATAGACAGTGAAGAGGGTTTTCTAAGTTTACAAAGGGATCTTGATCAAATGGGAAAGTGGGCTGAAAAATGGCAGACAGAGTTCAATCTGGATAAATATGAGATATTGCATTTTGATACAACAAACAAGGGTAGGAGTTATACAATTAATGGTCGGGTCTTGGGTAGTGCTGTAGAACAGAGGGACCTAGGGGTGCAGGTAAATAATCCTTCGAAGTTTCCATCACATGTAGACAGGGTGGTTAAAAAGGTGTTTTGCACGTTTACCTTTGTTCTCAGTTATTCGAGTATAGGAGCTGGGAAGTCTGGAATACTGTGTTCAGTTCTTGTTGCCCAGTTTTAGGAAGGACATTATTAAGCTGGAGAGGGTTCAGGTGAGATTTACCAGGATGTTGCTTGGTTTGGAAGGTTTGAATTATAAAGAAAGGCTGGGACTTTTTTTCACTGGAGCCTGGGAGGTTGAGAGGTGACCTGATAGAAGTTCATAAAATAATGAGAGGTATAGATTGAGTTTAATAGTAGATGTCTTTGCCCTAGAATGGGAGATTTCAAGATTCAGGGCCACATTTTTAAGGTGAGAGGAGAGAAATTTTAAAAAGCCATGAGAGGCAAATCTTTTACACAGTGGGTGGTTTGCATGAGGAAGCGGTGGATATGGATACAATTACAACTTCTTCTGAACCCAAGGAAAATATCTGAGTTAAGTGAGAACTCATTTAGTGTGTCCGTATGAGTAAATTTCTAAGATTCTCAAATCGCTGTTATCACAGCACTGTGTGGATTTTGCAATAACTCAGACAGTGCTTTGTCCAAGGTTTAACTTATCATAAAAAGTAATGGAGCATATTTTGGATTTTTACCTCTTGTCCAAAATAATCCTGTTATTAGTTCCTTGCCTCACATGAAAGTTCTGCATCCCATTGTTCATTCCTTCCCTAATGCTGCCCTTGTTTTCCTATCTCATACTGGGGATAAATGAGATTATGCAAATCAGAACACCCGTACATTGGCAATGAATGAATTGAATGGTAGAGCAGGTTTGAAGGGCAGAATGGCCTTCTTCTGCTCATACCTGGGACTTCGATGTTGTGGCTATTACGGAGACATGGGTAGAACAGGGACAGGATTGGCTGTTGCAGGTTCCAGGGTTTAAATGTTTTAGTAGGGTCAGAGGTGGGGGTAAAAGAGGGGGAGGTGTGGCATTGCTTGTCAAAGATAGTATTACAGCTGTGGAAAGGACGATGGATGAAGACTCGCCATCTGAGGTAGTTTGGGCTGAGGTTAGGAATAGGAAAGGTGAGGTCACCCTGTTAGGAGTTTTTTACAGGCCTCCTAATAGTCCTAGAAACGTAGAAGAAAGGATTGCGAGGATGATTCAAGAGAAGAGTGAAAGTAATAGGGTGGTTGTTATGGGGGACTTTAACTTTCCTGATATTATAGCTCAAGTTCGTTAGATGGGTCAGTGTTTGTCCAATGTGTGCAGGAGGGTTTCCTGACACAATATGTAGATAGGCCAACAAGAGGTGAGGCCATACTGGATTTGGTTCTGGGTAATGAACCAGGCCAGGTGTTAGAATTAGAGGTAGGTGAGCACTTTGGGGACAGTGACCACAATTCGGTGACCTTTACTCTAGTGATGGAGAGGGATAAGTGTGCACTACAGGGCAAGAGTTATAGATGGGGGCAGGGAAATTATGATGCTGTGAGGCATGACTTAGGATGTGTGGCCTGGAAAAGTAAGCTTCAAGGCAAGGGTGTAATTGATATGTGGAGCTTGTTCAAGGAGCAACTATTGAGTGTCCTTGATAAGTATGTGCCCATCAGGCAGGGAGGAAAGGGTCGTGTGAGGGAGCCGTGGTTTAATAAGGAATTGGAATCCCTTGTTAAATGGAAGAGGGCGGCCTATGTAAAGATGAGGCATGAAGGTTCAATTGGGGCGATTGAGAGTTATAAGGTAGCCAGGAAGGACCTCAAGAGAGAGCTAAGAGCAGCAAGGAGGGGACATGAAAGGTCCTTAGTTGGTAGGATTAGGGAAAACCCTAAGGCTTTCTATAGGTATGTCAGGAATAAAAGAATGACTAGGGTAGGAATAGGTCCAGTTAAGGATAGTAGTGGGAAGTTGCGTGTGGAGGCTGAAGAGATTGGGGAGACACTGAATGAATACTTTTCGTCAGTATTCAATCAGGAACAGGACATTGTTGTCAATGTGAGTACTGAGTCACAATTAAGTAGAATGGATGGCTTTGAGGTATGTAGAGAAGAGGTGTTGGAAATTCTGGAAAGGGTGAAAATAGATAAGTCCCCTGGGCCTGATGGCATTTATCCTAGGATTCTCTGGGAAGCAAGGGAGGAGATTGCAGAGCCATTGGCCTTGATTTTTATGTCCTCGTTGTCTACAGGAGTAGTGCCAGAAGATTGGAGGCTAGCAAATGTGGTTCCCTTGTTCAAGAAGGGGAGTAGGGATAACCCTAGTAACTATAGGCCGGTGAGTCTAACTTCTGTTGTGGGCAAAATCTTAGAGAGAATTGTAAGGGATAGGATTTATGAACATCTGGATAGGAATAATGTGATCAAGGATAGTCAGCATGGTTTTGTGAAGGGCAGGTCGTGCCTCACAAACCTTATTGAATTCTTTGAGAAGGTGACTAAGGAGGTGGACGAGGGGAAAGCAGTAGATGTGGTGTAAATGGATTTTAGTAAGGCGTTTGATAAGGTTCCCCATGGTAGACTACTGCAAAAAATACGGAGATATGGCATTGAGGGTGAGTTGGAGGTTTGGATTAGGAGTTGGCTGGCTGGAAGAAGACAGAGGGTAGTAGTTGATGGCAAAGGTTCATCTTGGAGTGCCGTCACTAGCGGTGTTCCGCAAGGATCTGTTTTGGGACCATTGCTGTTTGTCATTTTTATAAATGACCTGGAGGAGGGGTTAGAAAGTTGGGTGAGCAAGTTTGCGGATGATACGAAAGTCGGAGGAGTTGTAGACAGTGAGGAAGGATGTGGCAGGTTACAGCGGGATATAGATAAGCTGCAGAACTGGGCAGAAAGGTGGCAAATGGAGTTCAATGTAGCTAAGTGTGAGGTGATTCACTTTGGTAAGAGTAATAAAAAGATGGGGTACTGGGCTAACGGTCGGATACTTGGTAGTGTGGATGAGCAGAGGGATCTTGGTGTCCATGTACACAAATCTTTGAAAGTTGCCACCCAGGTAAATAGTGCGGTGAAGAAGGCATATGGCGTACTGGCTTTTATTGGTAGAGGAATTGAGTTCCGGAGTACTGAGGTCATGTTGCAGTTGTATAAGACTCTGGTGCGGCCACATCTGGAGTATTGTGTGCAGTTTTGGTCGCCATACTATAGGAAGGATGTGGAGGCACTGGAACGGGTGCAGAGGAGGTTTACCAGGATGTTGCCTGGTATGGTAGAAAGATCGTATGAGGAAAGGCTGAGGCACTTGGGGTTGTTTTCATTGGAGAAAAGAAGGTTTAGGGGTGACTTGATAGAGGTGTATAAGATGATTAGGGGTTTAGATAGGGTCGACAGTGAGAATCTTTTTCCTTGTATGGAGTCAGCTATTACAAGGGGGCATAGCTTTAAATTAAGGGGGGGTAGGTATAGGACAGATGTTAGGGGTAGGTTCTTTACTCAGCGAGTCGTGAGTTCATGGAATGCCCTGCCAGTAGCAGTGGTGGACTCTCCCTCATTATGGGCATTTAAGCGGGCATTGGATAGGCATATGGAGGATAGTGGGCTAGTGTAGGTTAGGTGGGCTTGGATCGGCGCAACATCGAGGGCCGAAGGGCCTGTACTGCGCTGTATTCTTCTATGTTCTATATGTTTGTATTATGCCTTGTCTTGTTTCTCAGACTGCTCTCTCCCAGGTTTGTACTAATCTGTTAAGCAATTCCTGATCTTCTCACATATTTCTGACTGATGGTCTCTAAAAGTGCACATTCTTATGCATTTTTGTTTGTGCCTTTATATATCTATGCTGCTTGCACATTGAGCATGTAATAATGTTATAAATTAATGGAACCAATACCATTCCTGGAAGGGTTTTGAAGTGTTAGACTGAGAGATTGGACACTGAATGTTTGTACAGGTTAAACATTACATGATCAATGAAGTAGTTTTGGTGGACAATGGACTGCTCCAATTATTAGTTGATCCCAAGCCACATCCATCTCTGATGAATTTAAGAACAGAGTTCTTGGAAAACAGTGACAGGAAAAGACAGAGTCAGCATGGACTTATAAAATGCTTGACAAATCTATTGAAATTTTTGGAGGTGTAATTAGTAGAGTGGATGAGGGGGACAAGTGGAGGTGGTTTACTTGGAATTTCAAAAGGCATATAAGAGAATAGCATGTAAATGAAAGCACATGGGATCGGGGTAGTTTACTGACTTGGGTAGAAAATTTGGAAACAAAAAATTTGAATAAATATGTCATTTTCTGGGTGACAAGCAGTAACTAGTGAAATACAGGAAGGTAGGTTACTATCTGAATGGCAATAGATTGGAAAAGGGGAGATGCAACGAGACCTGGGTGACACGAGTCACTGAAAATAAGCATGGAGGTGTAGCAGGCAATGAAGAAGATAACTGAAATGTTGGCTTTCATAGTGGGAGAGTTCGAGTACAGGAGCAGGAAGCCTTGCTGCAATTGCAAACAGGCTTTGGTGAGACCACACTTCAGGTATTGTTTGTTGTTTTGGTCTTCTTATCTGAAGAAGTATGTTCTGACTATGGAGTTAACAAGGTTTACCATTCTAATTCTTGGAATGGCAGGACTAATGTCTCAAGAAACACTGGATTGATTAAGTCTAAATTCACTGGAGTTTAGAAGAATGAGGGAGGATCTCATAGAAACCTGGAAAATTCTTACAGGACTATACACAGAGTAAGAAAGTGAGGACTGCAAATGCTGGAGACCAAATGTGTTGCTGGAAAAGCGCAACAGGTCAGGCAGCATCCAAGGAGCAGGAGAATCGACGTTTTGGGCATGGGCCCTTCTTCAGGAATGAGGAAAGTGTGTCCAGCAGGCTAAGATAAAAGGTAGAGAGGAGGGACTTGGGGGAGGGGCATTGGAAATGCAATAGGTGGAAGGAGGTTAAGGTGAGGGTGATAGGCCGGAGTGGGGGTGGGGGTGGGGGCAGACAGGTCAGGAAGAAGATTGCAGGTTAGGAAAGTGGTGCTGAGTTCGAGGTTGGGACTGAGATAAGGTGGGGGGAGGGGAAATGAGGAAGCTGGAGAAATCTGAGTTCATCCCTTGTGGTTGGAGGGTTCCTAGGCGGAAGATGAGGGGCTTTTCCTCCAGCCGTCGTGTTGCTATGGTCTGGCGATGGAGGAGTCCAAGGACCTGCATGTCCTTGGTGGAGTGGGAGGGGGAGTTGAAGTGTTGAGCCACGGGGTGGTTGGGTTGATTGGTCCGGGTGTCCCAGAGGTGTTCTCTGAAACGTTCCGCAAGTAGGCTGCCTGTTCCCCCCAATATAGAGGAGGCCACATCGGGTGCAGCGGATGCAGTAAATGATGTGTGTGGAGGTGCAGGTGAATTTGTGACGGATATGGAAAGATCCCTTGGGGCCTTGGAGGGAAGTAAGGGGGGAGGTGTGGGCGCACGTTTTGCATTTCTTGCAGTTGCAGGGGAAGGTGCCGGGAGTGGAGGTTGGGTTGGTGGGAGGTGTGGACCTGATGAAGGTGTCACGGAGGGACTGGTCTTTTCGGAACACTGATAGGGGAGGGGAGGGAAATATATCCTTGGTGGTGGGGTCCGTTTGGAGGTGGCGGAAATGACGACGGATGATACGATGTATATGGAGGTTGGTGGGGTGGTAGGTGAGGATCAGTGGGGTTCTGTCCTGGTGGCGATTGGAGAAATATGACTCAGTGAACATTGTTTCATTTTAATGTCATTAATGAAATTGTAGCAATACATAAACTTCATATCATGAGTTTCAATTTGCCATTGATTGTCACAAACTGTTCAGTGGTCTTCCTGTTCTCAAGCTTACATTCTCACATGAAATCCTGAAGTCCTCCTGGACTTTCTTCCACATTGGCCTCTTCCCTCATCCTGCCTGAAACCTTCACCCCCTTCCGACTCCTGTCCTCTGTTGTTACCTTGCAAGGTTCCGGTAACTGCTTTTCTCGTGACTCCCATTCTGAATTTTCATTGACGTTGTGGGTGAGTGATTGCTCTTGGTCAGTGCTGGTCATTCTGCCTGCACCAACCAACTTCTGCCACTAGATGGAGAGTATATTAAAAGTCATCAGATGGGTGTCAATTTAATATTTATTTCCAGTACTTACATGGGTGCTCCTGTGGTGCAGTGGTGGTACCCCTACCTCTGGCCAGGAGGTTTAGTTCAAGTCCCATTGTTTACAGCAGTGTTTTGTTTAACTTATTCATGGAATGTGGACGTCACTGTCTGGGCCAGCATTTATCACCCGTTTCTAATTGCTCTCAAGAAGGGGTAGTGGTGAGTTGCTTTCTTGAATCACTGCAGCCCATATACTGTAGGTTGACCCACAATGACCTGAGGGAGGGAATTCCAGGATTTTGATCCAATGCCAATGAAGGAATGGTATTATATTTACAAGTCAGAATGGTGAGTGGCTTGAAGGGGAAATTGCAGTCAGCAGTGTTCCCATGTATCTGCTGCCCTTGTCCTTCTAACTGAAAGAGATCAAGGGTTTGGAAGGTGTTGTCTAAGGAGTTTTGGTGAATTTATGTAGTGCATCTTATGGATAGTACACACTGAGTGTTAGTGGTGGAGGGAGTGGATGCGGTGCCAATCAAGCAGGCTGCTTTATAAGAGCATAAGAACTGGGAGCAGGAGTAGGCCATCTGGCCCTTCAAGCCTGCTCCACCATTCAAGAGGATCATGGCAGATCTTTTTGTGGACTCAGCTCCACTTACCCACCCTCTCACCATATCCCTCAGTTCCTTTATTGTTCAAAAAATATCTGTCTTAGCTTTAAAGACGTTTGCTGAAGTAGCGTCAATGACTTCAATGGGCAAGGAAGTTCACAGATTTACAACTCTTTGGCTGAAGAAGTTCCTTCTCAATTCAGTCCTAAATCTGCTCCCCCAAATTTTGAGACATTCCCTTTTGTCCTAGTTTCATCTGCCAGTGGAAACATCCTCTCTACTTCTATCTTATCTATTCCCTTCATAATTTTATACATTTCTATAAGATCCCCCCCCGCATTCTTCTAAATTCCAATGAATATAATCCCAATCTACTCAGTCTCTCCTCATAAGCCAACCATCTCAACTCCGGAGAGAAAGTGAGTTCTGCAGATGCTGGAGATCAAAGTTGAAACTTTATTGCTGGAACAGCACAGCAGGTCAGGCAGCATCCAGGGAACAGGAGATTCGACGTTTCGGGCACAGGCCCTTCTTCAGGAATGAGCAGAGAGTGTTCAGCAGGAGAAGATAAAAGGTAGGGAGGAGGGACTTGGAGGAGGGGCGTTGGAAATGTGATAGGTGGAAAGAGGTCAAGGTGAGGGTGATAGGTCGGAGTAGGATGGAGGCGGAGAGGTCAAGAAGAAGACTGCAGGTCAGGAAGGCGGTGCCGGGCTGGAGGGATTCGGCTGAGACATCAACCTACTGAATCTCCTCTGCACCCCCTCCAGTGCCAGTCCATCTAAGGAGACTAAAACTGCACACAGTACTCCAAGTGTGGCCTCACCAGAACCCTATACAGCTGCAACATAACCTCTCTGCATTTAAACTCAATCCCTCTAGCAATGAAGGACAAAATTCCATTTGCCTTCCTGATTACGTCTTGTATCAGCAGACCATCCCTCTGTGGTTCATGTACAAAGACACTCAGGCCCCTCTGCAAAGCAGCTTGCTGAAACTTTTTACCATTCAAGTAATAATCCTTTTTACTGTTACTCCTATCAAAATGGATGACTTCACATTTATTAACATGATATTCCATCTGCCAGACTTTTGCCCAATCACTTAAAGTATCTATGTTTCTCTGCAAAGTTTCACAGTCCTCTGCACACTTTGCTTTGCCACTCATCTGAGTGTCATCTGCAAACTTTGACACACTACACAAGGTCCCCAACTCCAAATCATCGATATAAATTGCAAATAATTGCAGTCTCAACATTTATCCCTGAGGATAAGTGAATTTTGGAAAATTACCACAAGTGAACTTGCTATTTCTCCTGCCATCTTTTTTAGTACCCTGGGATGCATTCCATCAGGGCCAGGAGACTTGCCTACCCTTAGCTTCATTAGTTTGCCCAACACTATCTCTTCCATAGTAATGATTGTTTCCAGGTCCTCAACTACCTTCGTCTCTTTGTCAATTACTGGCATGTTATTAATGTCCTCCACTGTGAAGACCTGCACAAAATAACTATTCAATATCTTGGCCATTTCATCATATCCCATGACTAAACGCCCCTTCTCATGCTCTAAAGTACCAATGTTTACTTTAGCCACTCTTTTGTTTTATATATTTATAGAAACTTTTGCTATCTGTCTTTATATTCTGTGCTTTTTTTTTCTCATGTTCTATCTTACTTTTCTTTACAGCTCTTTTTGTGGTTTCCTGTTGACCTTTAAAATTTTCCCAGTCTTCTAGTTTCCTGTTGTTCTTGGCCACTTTGTATGCCTTCTCTTTCAATATAACAATCTTCCTTATTCCCCTAGACACTCGTGGCAGATTACCCCCTTTTCTTACAGTCCTTCCTTTTCACTGGAATATACTTTTGCTGAGAAACCTGAAAAATTGCTTTGACAGTCCTCCACTGCTTGTCCACCATAAAATCTTTGTTTCCAGTCTACTTTAGCCAAGTCCTCCCTCATCCTATTGTAGTCTCCCTTTTTTAAGCACAGGATCCTGGTATTGGATTTTATATTCACACTCTAAATTCAACCATACTGTGATTGCTCCTTCCAAGAGGATCCCTAACTATGAGGTCATCAATTATTCCTGTCTCATTACACAGGGCCAAATCTAGTATAGCTTGCTCCCTCATTGGTTAAATTACATACTGTTCAAGAAAACTATCACAGATACACTCAACGAACTCCTCCTCAAGGCTACTCTGACCAAGATGGTTCGACCAATCGACATGTACATTAAAAACCCCCCATGATAATTGCCTTACCACTTTTATAGACATTAGTTATTTCTTTGTTTATTGCACACCCCAATGTGATGTTATTATTTGGTGGCCTATAGACTATACCTATTGGTGAAATTTTCTTCTTAGAATTTCTAATTTCCACCCAAATGTATTCAACCTTATTCTCCATAGAACCTATATCATCTCTCAGCACCACCTTGATGTCGTCCTTGAATATCAGAGCTACACCACCTCCCTTACTAGCTGTCCTTCCAAATAGTCTGATAACCCTGGATATTTAAATCCCAGTCGTGACCATCCTGTAATCATGTCTCCATAATGGTTACTAAATTATATTCATTCACGATGATTTGTGCCGTTAATGCATCGACCTTGTTACAAACGCTATGAGCGTTCAGGTAAAGTGCCCTTATGCTAATTTTCATATTCACATAGATTAGATTACATTACAGTGTGGAAACAGGCCCTTCGGCCCAACAAGTCCACACTGACCCACTGAAGCGCAACCCATCCATACCCCTAAATTTACCCCTTACCTTACACTACGGGCAATTTAGCATGGCCAATTCACCTGACCTGCAGGTTTTTGGACTGTGGGAGGAAACCCACGCAGACACAGGGAGAATGTGCAAACTCCACACAGTCAATCGTCTGAGGCAGGAATTGAACCCGGGTCTCAGGCGCTGTGAGGCAGCAGTGCTAACCACTGTGCCACCATGCCGCCCATGATTTCCAACATCTCCTGAGGTATCCTTACATTTTACTTCTTTCATCGTCTGCCTTGAACTTCAACCCACCTGCACATATGCTAACCTGCTGCTTACCTTTTCATTCACCATCATACTTCCTGCTGTTTTCCCTTTCCCTTCACACCCGACTCACTAGTTTAAACTCCGAGTGACCACCCTATTTATTCTTTTCGCTAGAACACTGGTTCCAGATCGGTTCAGGTGGAGGCCCTCCCATTGGTACAGATCCCTCCGATTCCAAAACTAATGCCAATGCCCCATGAAATGGAACACCTCTTTGCAACACCAATCCCTTAGCAACGTGTTTACTTCCCTAATTTCTTACCTCTAAGACAATTTGCATATGGCTAGGGCAGTAATCCAGAGATTATAACCCTTGAGGACCTGTTCCTTAATTTCGTTCCTAGCCCTTGATAATCCCCAAACAGGTCCTCCATCCTAGCCTTGCCTACGTTGTTTGTCCCAACATGGACCACAACAACTGGATTCTCCCCCCCCTCCCGCTCCAATATCCTTTCAAACTGGTCAGAGATGTCCTACACCCTGGCTAGGCAGGTGGCACACCTGAGACTCCCGACCTGGTTCGCAAAGATCTGTCTATCTGTCCCCCTAATTATAGAATCCCCTATAACTACCACTTGTCTTTTTGCTCCCCCCTTGAATGGCCTTCTGCACCATGGTGCCGTGGTGACCTGGCTCATCCTTCCATCAGTCCTTTTCATCATCCACACAGGGAGCAAGCATCTCATACCTGTTGGATAAGGTAAAGAGCTGAAGCTCCTCCATTCCTGAACTCAGGATCCCTCTACCTGCCTCACTTGCAATCACACCCTGTTGTCCCTGATCACTGACTGAATTTGAATTACTTAATTCACCAGGTGTGACTGCCTCCTGAATCAAAGCATCCAGATAACTCTCCCCTTCCCAGATGTACCGCAGGGGTTTGAAGCTCAGATTTCAGATCATCAACTCTGAGCCAGAGTTCCTCCAGCGACCAACACTTGCTGCAGATGTGATCACTGCCGTTCACAATGGGATCAGCAGTTCCCACATCATACATCTACACCACATCACCTGCCTAGCCATCTCTACTTAGTTAATTATTTTATTAATTTATATAAATTTATGAGTTAATTAATTTCTAATACTTCTCTATGCTCTTCTTCAAACTTACTTCAGATTTCCTACCAGCCAATGAGGTCACAACTTCCCTGTGATGTCCCGCAGTATTTTTCACAGTTTTATACTCACTCCGTAGTTACTGCTGCTCCTCCCTCCGAAAGCTCCCCACAGACTAGGCCACGCTCCCTGAGCTCAGTGAGTTTGATAATCATTCCTTGCTGCTGCTGCTCTGCCTTCTGACCGTTTCCCGCAGACCTGGATGGTGTCATGTTTCTTGAGTATTGTTGGAGCTGCAGCTATCCAGGCAAGTACGGGGTATTCCATCGTACTCCTGACTTGTATCTTGTAAATGGTGGACAGGTTTTGGGGAGTCAGGAGATGAGTTAGGCGCCACATTATTCCTAGCCTCTGACCTGTTCTTGTAGGCACTGTGCTTATGTGATGAATCCAGTTGAGTTTCTGGTCAATGGTAACTCCCCCAGATGTTGATAATGGGGGATAGAAACACCATAGAATGTCATGGGGCAGTGGTTAGCTTATCTCTTATTGGAGATAGCAATTACCATATTTGTGCAGTGCACATGTTACTTGCCTCATGTCGGCCCAAGCCTGGATATGATTCATATCGTGTGGCATTTGAACATGGACTGCTTCAGTATCTGAGGAGTCATGAATGGTGCTGAATATTGTGCAATTGTCGGTGAACATTTCCACTTCTGACATTATAATGGAGGGAAGATCATTGATGAAAAAGCTGAAGATGGCTAGGCCTAGGACACTACCTTGGGGATCTCCTGCAGAAATATCCTGGAGCTGAGATGACTCACATCCAACAACCACAACCATCTTCCTAAGTGCCAGGTATGATTCCAACCAACAGGGGATTTGCCCCCTGATACCCATTGACTCCAGTTTTGCTAGGGCTCCTTGAGAATACACTCAGTCAACTGCAGCCTTTGTGTCTAGGGCTGTCACTCTCATCTCACCTCTGGAATTCAGCTCTTTTGTCCATGTTTGAATCAAGGCTGTAATGAGGTCAGGAGCTAAGTGGCCCTGGCAGAACCCAAACTGGGCATCACTGAGCAGGCTATTGCTGAGCAGGTGCTGCTTGATAGTACAGTTGATGACACCTTCCATCACTTTACTGAAGATCGAGGGTAAACTGATGGAGTAGTGATTGGCCAGGCTAGATTTGTCCTGCTTTTAATGGACACGACATACCTGGGCACTCTTCTATATTGTCAGGTAGATGCCAGTATTGTAACTAGACTGGAACAGATTGGTTCGGGAAGCAGCAAGCACTGGAGCACAAGTCTGCAGCACTGTCGCTGGAATGTTGTTAGGATCTTTGCACTATCCAATGCTTTCAATCTTTTCTGGATATAATGTGAAGTGAATTAAATATCCAGAGAAACTACAAAAAAAGACCTATGTCCTCAGACTCAGAGGTGGAGGGATGTAGTGATTATAACACAGCCAACCAAGTGAACCTCATAGAATATAACTTCCCTGATTGGGGCTGTTAATCTGGTCCTATCTGGGAGTCTTGGCTGATTGATATAAGTAGGAGTGTCAGAAGTTCGACTCTATGGAAGCTGGATCAGAGTCAAGCGCTCTCCACATGTAAATAAAGGGTGATTTGGTGACAGGATACTGACCTCTGTGGAGCTATTTCACAAAAGTTAACGCTATGCAGTAATTAGCAGGCGGTTTCCTTGTCCACGTTTAACCTGAAGCCATGAGACTTCATAGGGTCTGGAATCAATTTTGTGGACTCTGAGGACAACTCCCTCTAGACTGTATACCAATGTGCCACCATCTCTAAGTCTGTCCTGTTGGTGAGACAGGACATATCCAGGGATAGTGATGATGGTGTCTGGGCTATTGTAAGGCCTGATAACGTGAATATGACTATGTCAGGCTGTTGCTTGACTAGTCAGTGAGATAGCTGTCCCAATTTTGGCACTACAGCCCAGGTGTTAGTAAGAAGGACTTTGTAGTGTTGATGGGGTTGTTTCTACCGTTGTATTTTATATTGCACAGGTCCTTTTTTCACTCATTCATGGGATGAGGGCGTCACTGGATAACCAGCATTTATTGCCCATTCCAGTGGGCAGTTATGCATTAACCACATTGCTGTGGGTCTGGAGTCACATGTAGTCCAGACCAGGTAAGGATGGCAGTTTCCTTAGTGAACTATAAGTGTCCTGCGATAATACCACTAGGCCATTGCCTCCGGTCTGGTTTTATTTCATTGTTGAGACTTCATAGCGATTGGTATAACTGAATGACTTACTAAACCATTTCAGAGGACAGTTAAGAGTCAATCACGTTGCTGTGGATCTGAACTGACATCTAGGCAAGACCAGTTGAAGACAACAGATTTCCATCTCTGAAGGACATTAGTGATTTGTCCATCATAATTTCTCTTAACAGGGTTGATTAGAAACTATGCACAATACTTATATTTTTATTGTACTTCTAATTTATAAAATTATTTCTGTTTCAGAAGTAATTTTATTTATTCATGTGGAATTTCATTTGAGTAATGCCTTCAAGTTGTGTTCTGCTGATGAAGATTCTGAAGTATCTAACGATACATGTTTCTTTTATATATAGTGATCTACTTATTTTTTTCAATTGATTTATACTAAGGATACAAAGTACTGCACATATACAATTCAGTATTTCAACCTGCACTTGCTTTAAACAGTCACTTTGAAAAGACATTTTTCATAAGACCATAAGATATAGGAGTGGAAGTAAGGCCATTCGGCCCATCGAGTCCACTCCGCCATTTAATCATGGCTGATGGGCATTCAACTCCACTTACCCGCATTCTCCCTGTAGCCCTTAATTCCTTGTGACAACAAGAATTTATCAATCTCTGCCTTGAAGACATTTAGCGTCCCGGCCTCTACTGCACTCTGCGGCAATGAATTCCACAGGCCCACCACTCTCTGGCTGAAGAAATGTCTCCGCATTTCTGTTCTGAATTCACCCCCTCTAATTCTAAGGCTGTGTCCACGGATCCTAGTCTCCTTGCCTAATGGAAACAATTTCTTAGCGTCCATCTTTTCCAAGCCATGTATTATCTTGTAAGTTTCTATTAGAACTCCCCTTAATCTTCTAAACTCCAATGAATACAATCCCAGGACCCTCAGCTGTTCCTCGTATGTTAGACCTATCATTCCAGGGATCATCCGTGTGAATCTCCGCTGGACACGCTCCAGTGCCAGTATGTCCTTCCTGAGGTATGGGGACCAAAACTGGACACAGTACTCCAAATGGGGCCTAACCAGAGCTTTATAAAGTTGCAGTAGCACAATGGTGCTTTTATATTTCAACCCTTTTGAGATCAATGACAATATTGCATTCGCTTTCTTAATCACGGACTCAACCTGCATGTTTACCTTTAGAGAATCCTCGACTAGCACTCCCAGATCTCTTTGTACTTTGGCTTTATGAATTTTCTCACTGTTTAGAAAGTAGTCCATGCTTGTATTCTTTTTTCCAAAGTGCAAGACCTCGCATTTGCTCACATTGAATTCCATCAGCCATTTCCTGGACCACTCTCCCAAACTGTCTAGATTCTTCTGCAACCTCCCCACTTCCTCAGTACTACCTGCCTGTCCACCTAACTTTGTATCATTGGCAAACTTCACTAGAATGCCCCCAGTCCCTTCATCCAGATCATTAATATATAATGTGAACAGCTGCGGCCCCAACACTGAACCCTGTGGGACACCGCTTGTCACCAGCTGACATTCCAAAAAAGAACCTTTTATCCCAACTCTCTGCCTTCTGTCAGACAGCCAATCCTCAATCCATACCAGTAGCTCACCTTGAACACCATGGGCCCTCACCTTGCTCAGCAGCCTCCCGTGTGGCACCTTATCAAAGGCCTTTTGGAAGTCTAGATAGACCACATCCACTGGGTTTCCCTGGTCTAACCTACTTGTCACCTCTTCAAAGAATTCCAACAGGTTTGTCAGGCATGACCTCCCCTTACTAAATCCATGTTGACTTGTTCTAATCTGACCCTGCTCTTCCAAGAATTTAGAAACCTCATCCTTAATGACGGATTCTAAAATTTTACCAACAACCGAGGTTAGGCTAATTGGCCTATAATTTTCCATCTTTTGTCTTGATCCTTTCTTGAACAAGGGGGTCACAACAGCGATCTTCCAATCATCCTGGACTTTCCCTGATTCCAGTGACTTTTGAAAGATCTCAACCAACGCCTCCGCTATTTCCTCAGCCACCTCCCTCAGAACTCTAGGATGTAGCCCATCGGGGCCAGGAGATTTATCAATTTTACGGCCTTTTAGCTTTTCAAGCACTTTCTCTTTTGTAATGGCAACCACACTCAACTCAGTCTCCTGACTCCCTTTAATTGTTGGGATATTACTCATGTCTTCCACTGTGAAGACTGACGCAAAGTACTTATTAAGTTCTCCTGCTATTTCCTTATCTCCCATTACTAGTCTTCCAGCATCAGTTTGAAGTGGCCCAATGTCTACTTTTGCCTGTCGTTTGTTTCTTATGTATTGAAAGAAACTTTTACTATCATTTCTAATATTACTGGCTAGCCTACCTTCATATTTGATCCTCTCCTTCCTTATTTCTCTCTTTGTTATCCTCTGTTTATTTTTGTAGCCTTCCCAATCTTCTGATTTCCCAGTGCTCTTGGCCACTTTATAGGATCTCTCTTTTTCTTTAATAATTTCCCGACTTCCTTTGTCAGCCATGGCTGTCTAATCCCTCCCCGGATAATCTTTCTTTTCTTGGGGATGAACCTCTGTACAGTGTCCTCAATTATACCCAAAACCTCCTGCCATTTTTGCTCTACTGTCTTCCCCGCTAGGCTCTGCTTCCAGTCTATTTTCGTCAGTTCCTCTCTCATGCCCTCATAATTACCTTTCTTTAACTGTAACACCAATACATCTGATTCTCTCTTTCAAACTGCAGACTGAACTCTACCATATTATGATCGCTACTTCCTAAGTGTTCCCTTACTTTAAGAGTTTTTATAAAGTCTGGTTCATTACATAGCACTAGGTCCAGAATAGCCTGCTCCCTTGTGGGCTCCATGATAAGCTGTTCCAAAAAGCCATCCTGTAAGCATTCCATGAATTCCCTTTCTTTGGATCCACTAGCAACATTATTTACCCAGTCCACCTGCATATTGAAGTCTCCCATGATCACCGTGACCTTGCCTTTCTGACATGCCTTCTCTATTTCCCGGTACATGTTGCGCCCCTGGTCCTGACCACTGTTAGGAGGTCTGTACATAACTCCCACTATGGTTTTTTTGCCTTTGTGGTTCCTCAATTCCACCCACACAGACTCCACATCATCCGACGCTATGTCATTCAGTGCCATAGATTTAATTTTGTTCTTAACTAACAAGGCAACCCCGTCCCCTCTGCCCACCTCCCTGTCTTTTCGATAAGTTGAAAATCCTTGGATGTTTAACTGCCAGTCCTGACCCCTCTGTAACCATGTCTCTGTGATACCTACCACATCATAATTATTCACGATAATCTGTGCCATTAGTTCATCTGCTTTGTTACGAATGCTACGAGCATTCAGGTAAAATGCCTTAATGCTAACTTTCTTATCATTAGAGATATTGGAAGTTATAAGATGTCCTAAGTTATCCTTCCTTTTTGCTGCATTCCCAGTCTGCCTCAAGTTTAAATCCGCCTGCACATATGCTATCCTGCTGCTTATCTTTCCATTTAACTCCATACTCCCTGTCACTTTCACTTTCCCTTCCCCCCAACTCAGAAGTTTAAAGTCCTACTGACCACCCTATTTATCCTCTTCGCTAGAACATTGGTACCTGATCGGTTCAGGTAGATACCGTCCCAAAGGTACAGATCCCCCCAGTTCCAAAACTGATGCCAATGCCCCATGAAGTGGAATCCTTCTTACCCACACCAATCCCTTAGCCACGTGTTTACTTCCCTAATTGTCTTATCCTTATGCCAATTGGCATGTGGCTCGGGCAGTAATCCGGAGATTATGACCCTTGAGGACCTGTACTTCAATTTCCTTCCTAGTGCTTCATAATCCCCAAACAGGTCCTCCACCCTAGCTTTGCCTATGTTGTTAGTCCCAACGTGGACCACAACAACTGGATCCTCCCCGTCCCGTTCCAATATCCTTTCAAGCCAGTCTGAGATGTCCCGCACCCTGGCACCGGGCAGGCAACACACCATGCGAGACTCCCGATCCGGCTTGCAAAGGATACTATCTGTCTCTCTAATTATAGAATCCCCTATAACAACTACTTGTCTTTTTACTGCCCCCTCTTGAATGGCCTTCTGCACCATGGTGCCATGGTCAGCTGGCTCATCCTGTCCAGAGCCTTTTTCCTCATCCGCACAGGGAGCAAGAATTTCATACCTGTTGGACAAGGTCAAGGGCTGAGGCTCCTGCACTCCTGAACTCAGGTTCCCCCTACCTGCCTCACTTACAGTCACATTCTGATCCATTTCAGATGGATAGCAATTCCAGAAAGTACTGCAATGAATGCACTCCATAGTTAAAGTTATGAGTATGAAAGACCTTTTCTGATCATAACATTTGCTTAAAACATTTTCCAGTTCTGACAGAAAGGTCAACTCTGTTTTTTTTCTCTCCACAGATACTACCAGACCTGCTCATGGTTCCAGCATTTTAGATGTATTTTTTGTTGCAGTTTTAATATTTTACATAATTCCAACACTCACAACGTTTAACTTCGGCTTTCCTTTTTGTGGCGTTTTTTTGCACCTTGTGTTTGACACCATCTGGGGGTGAATTCAATCAATTGCAACATTTGCAACTCATCAAATTCAAGGCTTGGGAATGGTTACGGAGAACATTTAGCTTTTTTATTCTTTCTGCACATCATTTCGTTCTGATTAAGTACATTAGGAATATATCAACTAAATATAAATGAACTACTAAGGTGAATGTGAGCCACTGAGGAAGAAAACAAGAAGACATTAGAATTTTTACAGACTGGGCAGTTCAGCGGCAAATGAATCATAGAATCCTCACAGAGTGGAATTGAGCATGGAATAAGTGAGGTGATGCTTTGTGGTTGAAAGAAAACAGAAATGTCACCCATGTCTTAGAAAATAAGAAACCAATTGAAGTAGATCTGATGATACAGGATAAACTAATCATTAGCATTGGCATCACAAATCAGCAACACAAAGTACTGGCATTTATTTCTAAGGGTATGGAATTCAAAAGTAGTAATGTTATATTAAACCTGTCTAGGACCCTGGTCAGGTCCTACTTAGAAGACTGTATGCAGTCCAGAGGGATGCACATAAGGGCCAACAAAGCCAGAAGTCACACAATAGCAGGATATAGTCCACAGTTTATTTGAAATCTCAAGCTTTCAGAGCGCTGCTCGTTTGTCAGGTAAAGTCACTTCCAGTCCAATACCAATACCTCCACACATAAGGGGTCAGTTAGCTCAAATGGCTGGTTTGTGATGCACAGTGATGCTAACAGTATGGATTCAATTAGAGACATAGAGTCATTGAGGTGTACAGTACAGAAACAGACCCTTCAGTTCAACTAGTCCATGCCAATCAGATATCCTAACCTAATTTAGTCCCATTTGCTAGCACTTGGTCCATATCCCTCCAAACCCTTCCTATTCACGTACCCATCCAGATCCCTTTTAAATGCTGTAGTTGTACCAGCCTCCACCACTTCCTCTGGCAGCTCATTCCATACACGCACCATCCTCTGTGTGAAAAAGTTGCCCCTTAGGTCTGTTTTATATCTTTCCCCTCTCACCCTAAACCTATGCCCTCTAGTTCTGGACTACCCCACACCAGGAAATAGACTT
This sequence comes from Chiloscyllium plagiosum, assembly GCF_037043375.1. NCBI lineage: Eukaryota > Metazoa > Chordata > Chondrichthyes > Orectolobiformes > Hemiscylliidae > Chiloscyllium > Chiloscyllium plagiosum. Next base: position 13,022,835 of record NW_028270157.1, on the reverse strand, counting down.
TGTATATTTACCCTATCCAAGCCCCTCATGATTTTATAAACCTCTATAAGGTCACCCCTCAACCTCCGATGCTCCAGGGAAAACAGCACCAGACTATTCAGCCTCTCCCCATAACTCAAATCCTTCAACCCTGGATACATCCTTGTAAATCTTTTCTGAACCCTTTCAAGTTTCATAACATCCTTCCAACAGGAAGGAGACCAGAATAATCCAAAAGTGGCTGAACCAATGTACTGCACAGCTGCAATACGACCTCCCAGTTCCTACACTCAACCCTCTAACCAACAAAGGAAAGCATACCAAATGCCTTCCCCACCGCCCTATCCACCTGTAACTCCACGCTCAAGATACCATGAACCTGCACTCCAAGGTCTCTATGTTCAGCAACACTGCGCTGTGGGAGGTTACTGTGAAGGTCTTGCCTGCCCACTTTAGGTGTGGTGACCCTCAGGTTAAACTCAGAATCAATTGTCTCTCTCTCTCTGTAATTAGAGGGTGGGATTATAACGCTCTTTCAATGATTAGAAACAGGCTATAGTTTTCTGGTACAGGTAGTTCTTCTATAATGGGCATTTAATAAACACAATTTGGCTGTAACATGATTAATGAAGTGCAGACCTTATTTTTTTATAAAGCAAACTCCCATTCAGTATTACGCGATTCCATCCCCAGCAATTCTCTGAACAGCAAAATACTGCCCCAGGATCCTCTGTCTGCAAAATGCAAATTCAGTGTGTTCAGGTAAAACAGGAATGCAATTAGCTCTGCAAGCCTTGAAACTTAGCTTGAAACTGGCAATTGTAGTCCACATTTAGATGGAACTTTATTTCAAACCGGGGAAGAATCTTGGGGAGGACTGGACTTCCGCGTCAGCATCACGTCAGTCAGCTTGCATGCTTTCTGGTGGAGAGCTTCATGAGAAGATACAGTGCTGTAGTCAGTGATTTTAGTGTTAAATATGCTGCATTATTTCAATAAAATGTATAATTTAAAAATTTGCTTAGTTCGTGCTTTCTTTTGTGTTAGCCTAACTATTATTTATATTTTGATTTTTACTGATAATTTTGACGGTTTGCCCCAATCCTGTTTCTCCCAAAGGCCCCATTATTTATATAGCACAATTTTCTACAACATGGTGTTGCACGGGAACACACCATGTTATAGGAGAACTACCTGTATCATCCTTCTCAGCTTTCTCTACAGCGTCTACAGTGCCACTGTTTGCCGTGCTGGAGGAGATCTTGTGGTGCAATGGGTAGCATCTCTGTCCCTGAGCAGAAAGCTCCAGGTTTGAATCCCACCATAGGACAGGGAGTTTGTCATGCAGCCAAACAGGCTGAACATTAACTTGTAAATCCTTCCAACTTTCAGCACCAGCAGGTGGTCAGAGCACCGAATTTCCTCACTCAGAGTGGGAACGATTCCTGATCAACTGTGGTGATGGAAAGAAATTGGAGCATCTACAGGCATCAACATGTGTAAAATGCTACAGCCTCAACTTGGTCTCCTCAGGGTTTGGTTGGCCTGTCTGCTGGTATAGATCAGACTGAGGCCAGTAACACAGGTTGGGTTCGCCCTAGCTCGAGCCATGGTAAAGATCTTTGCACTGTTGGTCCATTAGGCCTTTAGGCAGAGAACTAAAAAAAAAGTAGAAAATGATGACCATTAGCTGGCCTCAGTGTTCAAAGTGTGGTTCTCGTCTCCAGCTCATAACACCATATTGACGTTCGGGAGCAAGAACAAGTTCAATTTGCCGGGTTGTTTCTAGATTGTAAAGAGCACAACAATCAGCGAGATTGACCAGTTTGGAATTTTATCCTTAACAAAGTGAAGGCTTCGAGGTGGTCTTATAGACACTTGTAAATTATGACTGGGTTGGCCAAGTTGGGTGTGAAACAAACCAACATAGAGAATGTTGGAAAAACTCAACAGGTCTTGAAGAAGAATAATTTTCTTGAAGAAGGGTCATATCACATTCAAAACATTAACTCTGTTTCTCTCTCCCACAGATGCTGCCAGAGTTGCTGTATTTCTCTAGCATTTTTCTGCTTTGTTTTTGGACTTACAATATCTGCAATAGTTTGCATGTGAAAGAATTTTTCCACTTTTGGGAGGATCCAAAACTAGGGGCCATTAATACAAGGCAGTCACAAATAAATTCAATACAGGAAGTAAGGAGAAATGTCTTTACTCAAAGAGTGAACTCATTACCAAAAGAAGTGGCTGAAGAAACTAGTTAAAGATGCTTTTGGCATTATGTAGCAGAGAAAAATGGTTTGAGTATAGGGAGTGGCTGAATAGGCCAGGGCAATTTTCCCTGGAATGTCGGAAGCTGAGGAGTGACCTTATAGAGGTTTATAAAATCATGAGAGGCATTGATAGGGTAAATAGACAAGATCTATCCACCCTGAGGTGGTGGAATCCAAAACTAGAAAGTATGGGTTTAAGGTGAGAGAGGAAAGATATAAAAGGGACCTAAGGAGCAACTTTTTCACACAGAAGGTATGTGAATGGAGTGAACTGCTAGAGGAGTTGGTGGAGGCTGATACAATTACAACATTTAAAAGGCAGCTGGATGGGGATATGAATAGGAAGGAAATGGGCCAAAAACTGGCAAATGGGACTAAATTAGGTTAGGATATCTGGTCAGCATTGGCGAGTTGGATGAAGGATCTGTGTCTGTGCTGTACATCTCTATGACTCTATGAATGTGCTCCACTGAGTGTTCTCTTCATTTATTTTAGTTGCGTGTAAGGATTAAAACATGAAAAGAGCTCATTCAGCCCATTGTATCTGTGCTGGCCCTCTGACGAAGGAGCAACTCACCCAACATCACTTCCTTTTCTTTTCCTCAGAGGTTTGCATATTTCATTTTACAGATAATGATACAATTGCCTTTGGAAAGCCCCATTTTAACATACCTCCACCATGTTTTGCAGGCAATACATTCCAGATCCTAACCACTTTTAACGTAAAAAACCTTTTCCACATGTCTCTGTTGCATTTTTGCCACATACCATAAATTTAAATCCTCTGATCTTTTATATTGTAAAACTTAGCTCTGCCAGCCCTATAGTTGGGGTAGACTACTGCAACCAGTCTTTCCTTCTAGATTTTTTCTCAATCAACCTGTTCATATATGTTATGACACACATCTGGAGCAGGTGAGACTTGAACCAGGACTCCAGTTCAGAAAAGAAGTACACAACCCCTGCACCACAGGAGCCCCTCCTCCTTGCTATACTACTTTCACAGGTCTGGTTCATTCATAGTTATAGAGGATAAATTACTATAGTATCTCAACAAAAAGGAGCACTTTCCAGCTGCTCTCTCAATAAGGAGAGAGACAGAGATGACTGGTGGTGGTTTAAACTGAGGGTCACCACGTCTCAAGTCAGGGAGAGTTTGAGAAAGACAATCTTGCATGATATCCTCACTTGGTGCAGGAACTGAACACATGCTGTTGGTATTATTCTGCTGTGCAAACCAGTCAGTTGAGCTAATTACCACCATCGTTGTATGGTAGCAATGGGTACAAGTTATACTGGCTAGACTAGCAAGAGACTGAGGTGACACATCTGACTCCATTAGGATTTACAGCAAGATTTCTTGATTCTCACCTAAGACTGTGTGACATTATAATATAGGGTGGAGCCCAATGCTGTCCCCAATATTAACCTTTCAGAACCATTACTCTATACTGCATTCACTGGCATTATTTTAAATTGCCTTCTTGGGAAGTTCTCTCACTTCGCTGTTATATGGCTCCATCTGGTGGTTCGTACATGTAGTTACATCAAGTGAGCAGCTTGAATTCAGACACAAAGAAACGATCAGCCATTTTTCATTCACATAACATTGAAATATAGAAAATGTATGGCACAGTAAGAGGACGATTGGCCCATTTAGTCTGGCGCACTGACCTCTACACCGCTGAAGCCAGACGCCAACTTGAGGACACCTCTTCCTACCACCCCCTCGACCATGACCCCACTCCCCCCATCACCAAACCATCATCTCCCAGACCATACAGAACCTCATCACCGCAGGAGATCTCGCACCCACAGTTTCCAACCCCATAGTCCAGGAACCCTGCACTGCCCGGTTGTACCTCCTTCCCAAGATCCAAAAGCCTGACCACCCTGGCCAACCCATTGTCTCAGCATGCTCCTGCCCCACTAAACTCATTTCTACCTACCTCGACACTGTCCTATCCCCCCTAGTCCAGGAATTCCCATATACATTTGAGACACCACCCACGCCCTCCACTTCCTCCAAGACTTTCGTTTCCCCGGCCCCCAATGCCTCATCTTCACCATGGATATCCAGTCCCTCTACACCTCCATCCACCATGACCAGGGCCTCCAAGCCCTCCGTTTTTTCCTCTCCAGACGTCCCCAACAGTACCCTTCCACAGACACTCTCATTCGTTTGGCCGAACTGGTCCTCACCCTTAAAAGTTTTTCCTTTGAATCCTCCCACTTCCTCCAGACCAAAGGAGTAGCCATGGGCACCCGTCTAGGCCCCAGCTATGCCTGTCTCTTTGTTGGCTATATAGAACAGTCCATCTTCCGTAATTACACCGGCACCACTCCCCACCTCTTCCTCCGCTACATTGATGACTGCATTGGCGCCACCTCATGCTCCCGCGAGGAGGTTGAGCAATTCATCAACTTCACCAACACATTCCACCCTGACCTTAAATTTACCTGGACCATCTCTGACACCTCCCTCCCCTTCCTGGACCTCTCCATCTCCATTAATGACGACCAACTTGACACCGACATTTTTTGCAAACCCACTGACTCTCACAGCTACCTGGATTACACTTCTTCCCACCCTACCTCCTGCAAAAATGCCATCCCGTATTCCCAATTCCTCCGCCTCCGCCGTATCTCCTCCCAGGAGGACCAGTTCCACCACAGAACACACCAGATGGCCTCCTTCTTTAGAGACCGCAATTTCCCTTCCCACGTGGTTAAAGATGCCCTCTAACGCATCTCGTCCACATCCTGCACCTCCGCCCTCAGACCCCATCCCTCCAACCATAACAAGGACAGAATACCCCTGGTGCTCACCTTCCACCCTACCAACCTTCGCATAAACCAAATCATCCGTCGACATTTCCGCCACCTCCAAACTGACCCCACCACCAGGGATATATTTCCCTCCCCATCCCCTTCCGCCTTCCACAAAGACCGTTCCCTCCGTGACTACTTGGTCAGGTCCACGCCCCATACAACCCACCCTCCCGTCCAGGCACCTTCCCCTGCCACCGCAGGAACTGTAAAACCTGCGCCCACACCTCCTCCCTCACCTCCATCCAAGGCCCTAAAGGAGCCTTCCACATCCATCAAAGTTTTACCTGCACATCCACCAATATCATTTATTGTATCCATTGCTCCCGATGCAGTCTCCTCTACATTGGGGAGACTGGACGCCTCCTAGCAGAGCACTTTAGGGAACATCTCTGGGACACCCGCACCAATCAACCACACCGCCCTGTGGCCCAACATTTCAACTCCCCCTCCCACTCTGCCGAGGACATGGAGGTCCTGGGCCTCCTTCACCGCTGCTCCCTCACCACCCTGGAGGAAGAACGCCTCATCTTCTGCCTCGGAACACTTCAACCCCAGGGCATCAATGTGGACTTCAACAGTTTTCTCATTTCCCCTTCCCCCACCTCACCCCAGTTCCAAACTTCCAGCTCAGCACCGCCCTCATGACCTGTCCTATCTGCCTATCTTCTTTTCTACCTATCCACTCCACCATCCTCCCTGACCTATCGCCTTCATCTCCTCCCCCACTCACCTATTGTACTCTATGCTACTTTCTCCCCACCCCCACCCTCCTCTCATTTATCTCTCCACCTTTCAGGCACTCTGCCTGTATTCCTGATGAAGGGCTTTTGCCCAAAATGTCGATTTTACTGCTCCTCGGATGTTGTCTGAACTGCTGTGCTTTTCCAGCACCACTAATCCAGAATCTGGTTCCCAGCAGCTGCAGTCATTGTTTTTACCTACCATCTATGCTGACCAAGTCCTGTCTTCTAGTTCTTTGTTTCTGTACTTGTTACAGAATTTCAAATGTATGTATAAATAAAATAAAGTTTTCTGCCTCTACCATACATTGAGAAAAAGAATTCCAAATCCCATAATCTCTGCAGGGTAGGGGGAAGGGTCTGTGTGGTATACTTTTCGTAGGGCCTATATGGACTTGATGGGCCAAATGGCCTGCTTTCACACTAGAGATATACCCAAAAATCAGTGAATAAGCAAAAATCCATGTCAAAACTGGAGACTGACGAAAACACAAATTGATCACAAATCCCTTCTGTGCTTTAGCGGGACTTACTTGGTAGGTCTTGCCTCAAAACTGAAAAGTTTTGGATATATGTCCTATTGTAGGATTTGTCTCGGTGGCAATGACCAAGAATAATTTGAAGGCTGGCAATGGTGAAACAATACAACAAGGCAGTGTATTGTAGTTCAGTTGATCGTATTATGGCATTTGAGTATAATTGTGGTTTCAAATCCCGCTCCAGGATTTGAACAGAAAAATCTATGCTGATGTTCTAGTGTGGTACAGAGGGCATGTTCCACTGTCAGAGGTGCCATCTTTTGGCTGACACTTTAAACTGGTTGTATATGTACCTTGCCTTTAAGAGTTTTCACCATCAAGGACTGTGTTTTGTGTATCCAACATTGTGAATCTATCTGCTTGTTAGTCTGTTGTCTGTTTGTAAGTTGTGGGCACACAAAACAGTTAGTTGCTGTAATGTCTGCTTCATTATGTATTATGTGTTTTATCATTTTAAATAAACTAACACCGAGTTCATCAATCCCTGATAAATGATAAATTATTAGATCACTACCAATAACATGACAAATCTGAGTCCACCACTGCACACTTCAATGAATGTAGAAATATTATTTGGAGCTTCTAAGAGCTTGGGACATACAAAGGAGTGAAGACAAGGCAAATGAAAACTATTAATAATTATTGCCTCAAGCTATGTTCACAAGCATAACAGAGCAGTACTTCATTAGTGCCACCTTCCATCTGGTCTCAGTCCAATGTGATATGACACTATTGTGATGTAACTCCTTAGGCATTAACTCATTAACTATTGTGAGAGTTCTGGTACAGTTAACCCCTTACCCCACAAGGTATGTGAAAGATCCATTGGCACTAATTTGAACAGCAGGAGAGCTATTCCCAGTGAGCTGGCCAGTCCCTCAATCAACCTCATATTGGTGTTTGTGGAGCTTGCTGTGCACAAATGTTTGCTGTGTTGCCTACACTTCAAAGATATTTCAGTGTCTGAAATGCACTGTGAGGTGTCTAATGGTCATCAAAAGGATGCTATAAATTGAAGTATTAAATAAATGGAAGTGAAGAGAAAATCAAAGTTAACATTTCAGATCACAAAAATGGGCAGCACAGTGGCACAATGGTTAGCACTGCTGCCTCACAGCGCCAGAGACCCGGGTTCAATTCCCGCCTCAGGCGACTGTGTGGAGTTTGCACATTCTCCCCGTATCTGAGTGGGTTTCCTCCAGGTGCTCCGGTTTCCTCCCGATGTGCAGGTTAGGTGATTTGGCCATGCTAAATTGCCCGTAGTGTTAGGTGCAGGGGTAAATGTAGGGGAATGGGTCTGGGTGGGTTGTGCTTCGGCGGGAACTGATAATGTTAATGGATATTTGAGCTGGATAAAAGGAATGACTAGCAAATTATTACCCTATTTCCTTGGTTCTTATGTCTTTTAGATTAGATTACTTACAGTATGGAAACAGGCCCTTCGGTGTGGACTTGTTGGGCCGAAGGGCCTGTTTCCACACTGTAAGTAATCTAATCTAAAAGACATAAGAACCAAGGAAATAGGGTAAGAATTTGCTAGTCATTCCTTTTATCCAGCTCAAATATCCATTAACATTATCACTGATACTTGAGACAGACAGAAAATCTCTCTGTGATCCTTTCCTAGACTATCAGCATATTCTTTATTTCCCTTAGCACCGAAAATCTATTGACCTCTGTCTTGAATATATGCATAGACTGAGCAGCCACAAATCTCAGGGGTAGAAAATTCCAAGATTCATAATCCTTTGAATAAAGAAATGTTTCCTCATCTAAGCCTTAAAGTGGTGACCCCTTATTCTAGGACCATGAACCCAAGTTGCAAACTCACCAGCCATGAGGTAACTTCCTCCTAGCATCTATCCCACCTAGAATTGTGTATGTTTCAGTGAGGTCACTTGATGTTCTTCTAACTTCCTAGGTGTATTGGCCTTTAGTCTCCCTCCTCTTTCTCAGTGGATAATTCGTTGAATCTTCGTTGCGGTCCCTTTAGGCAAGTATATCAATGGCCTTTCATAGTTTTTGTCTATCAGGCCCAAAGATATTCAAAATCCTTTTTTCTGATTTTTATTCATTTTGTCAGCTACTCTTTAGCAGTATTTTATTCTTCCTCCTCATGGTAGGGATCATATTGTTCAATAAAGTACGTCTCTCCTGTGCTTTCAAATCAGAAGTAAATGCGTGCTTATTTTATTGCCTTAAGAAAGACTTCCCAGAAAGTATTTGTGTTGTATAAAATGGGTTCAGTCTGTAGTTACTGGCCACCAAGACTTTTCACAGAGAAACGTTGACTGACTTACAACAGCACAATGGATTTAGCCAACAATTAATCTCTATGTGACGTCCCTTCTTGTCAAAATCCTGTAAATATTTTTAGAAAAGTATCATAAATCTTTCTGATAGTACAAAGGTCCATCAGATACACATTTGTCTACTTGTGACTGTTTTATCAACAAACTGCGCAACAAAAAAATACTTTCCCAGATTTGTCAGTGATTCACTGATTACTGAGTGATATATGTGAATGAATGTACAAATTAATTCATAATGAGTTCAGGAAGCTGGAATATCAAAGCAACTTTTACTATGGCTCAGAAATGGAGAGATGAATGTTGAAGGATGGACAGATGGAAAATGAACACAAACTCTTCTTACCCTCTACTCTATAAAGCCGACCCCACAGTTTAATGGGAACAGTTATGTTTAGGTGTTTCTGCAGCAGAGCAGTGGGAGCAGAAACCAGGAGGCTGTTGGGAAGGTAAATTCTCCATTTAAAAACTTACCTCATAGGAGCTGCGGCCTTCATTGCGGTCAGATTATGGTTTAGGAAGGTGAGTGAATTGATATATTTGGGCAACTTCCTACCTCCCCCCAACTCCCGAGGGAAAAACCACCTGTCATTCACCTTATCTATGCCCCTCATGATTTTATAAACCTCTTTAAAGTCACCACTCAACCTCTTACACTCCAGTGAAAAAAGTCCCAGCTTATCCAGTCTCTCCTGACAACACAAGTGTTTCATTTCTGGCAACATCCTGGTAAGTCTTTTTTGAACTGAAAATGCGTTGCTGGAAAAGCGCAGCAGGTCAGGCAGCATCCAAGGAAAAGAGAATCGACGTTTCAGTCATAAGCCCTTCTTCAGGAATGAGGAAAGTGTACCCAGCAGGCTAAGATAAAAGGTAGGGAGGAGGGACTTGGGGGAGGGGCATTGGAAATGCGATAGGTGGAGGGAGGTCAAGGTGAGGGTGATAGGCCGGAGTGGGGTGGGGACGGAGAGGTCAGGAAGAAGATTGCAGGTTAGGAAGGCGATGCTGAGTTCGAGGGATTTGACTGAGACAAGGTGGGGGGAGAGGAAATGAGGAAACTGGAGAAATCTGAGTTCATCCCTTGTGGTTGGAGGGTTCCTAGGCGGAAGATGAGGTGCTCTTCCTCCAACCGTCGTGTTGCCATGGTCTGGCGATGGAGGAGTCCAAGGACCTGCATGTCCTTGGTGGAGTGGGAGGGGGAGTTGAAGTGTTGAGCCACGGGGTGGTTGGGTTGATTGGTCCGGGTGTCACAGAGGTGTTCTCTGAAACATTCCGCAAGTAGGTGGCCTGTCTCCCAAATATAGAGGAGGCCACATCGGGTGCAGCGGATGCAATAGATGATGTGTGTGGAGGTGCAGGTGAATTTGTGGCAGATATGGAAGTGTGCCTTGGGGCCTTGGAGGGAAGTAAGGGGGGAGGTGTGGGCGCAGGTTTTCCATTTCTTGCGGTTGCAGGGGAAGGTGCCAGGAGTGGAGGTTGGGTTGGTGGGGGGTGTGGACCTGATGAGGGAGTCACGGAGGGAGTGGTCTTTTCGGAACGCTGATAGGGGAGGGGAGGGGAATATATCCCTGGTGGTGAGGTCCGTTTGGAGGTGGCGGAAATGACGACGGGTGATACGCTGTACATGGAGATTGGTGGGGTGGTAGGTGAGGACCAGTGGGGTTCTGTCCTGGTGGCGGTTGGAAGGGTGGGGTTCAAGGGCAGAGGAGCGGGAAGTGGAAGAGATGCGGTGGAGGGCATCGTCGACCACGTCTGGGGGGAAATTGCGGTCCTTGAAGAATGAGGCCATCTGGGTTGTACGGTTTTGGAACTGGCAGAGACGAAGGAATTGGGAATATGGGATGGCATTTTTACAGGGGGCAGGGTGGGAGGAGGTGTAGTCTAGGTAGCTGTGGGAGTCGGTCGGTTTATAGTAAATGTCCGTGTTGATTCGGTCGCCCGAGATAGAAATGGAAAGGTCTACGAAGGGGAGGGAGGAGTCTGAGATGGTCCAGGTGAATTTGAGTTCGGGGTGGAAGGTGTTGGTAAAGTGGATGAACTGTTCAACCTACTCGTGGGAGCATGAGGCAGTGCCGATACAGTCATCGATGTAGTGGAGGAAAAGGTGGGGGGCGCTGCCTCGTGCTCCCACGAGGAGGTTGAACAGTTCATCCACTTTACCAACACCTTCCACCCTGACCTCAAATTCACCTGGACCGTCTCAGACTCCTCCCTCCCCTTCCTAGACCTTTCCATTTCTATCTCGGGCGACCGAATCAACACGGACATTTACTATAAACCGCCGTCATTTCCGCCACCTCCAAACGGACCCCACCACCAGGGATATATTCCCCTCCCATCCCCTATCAGCGTTCCTAAAAGACCACTCCCTCCGTGACTCCCTCGTCAGGTCCACACCCCCCATCAACCCAACCTCCACTCCCGGCACCTTCCCCTGCAACTGCAAGAAATGCAAAACTTGCGCCCACACCTCCCCCCTTACTTCCCTCCAAGGCCCCAAGGGACACTTCCATATCCGCCACAAATTCACCTGCACCTGCACACACATCATCTATTGCATCCGCTGCACCCGATGTGGCCTCCTCTATATTGGGGAGACAGGCTGCCTACTTGCGGAACGTTTCAGAGAACACCTCTGGGACACCCGGACCAACCAACCCAACCACCCTGTGGCTCAACACTTCAACTCCCCCTCCCACTCCACCAAGGACATGCAGGTCCTTGGACTCCTCCATCGCCAGACCATTGCAACACGACGGTTGGAGGAAGAGCGCCTCATCTTCCGCCTGGGAACCCTCCAACCACAAGGGATGAACTCAGATTTCTCCAGTTTCCTCATTTCCCCTCCCCCCACCTTGTCTCAGTCAAATCCCTCGAACTCAGCACCGCCTTCCTAACCTGCAATCTTCTTCCTGACTTCTCCGTCCCCACCCCACTCCAGCCTATCACCTTCACCTTGACCTCCCTCCACCTATCGCATTTCCAACGCCCCTCCCCCAAGTCCCTCCTCCCTACCTTTTATCTAGCCTGCTGGACACACTTTCCTCATTCCTGAAGAAGGGCTTATGCCCGAAACGTCGATTCTCCTGTTCCCTGGATACTGCCTGACCTGCTGCGCTTTTCCAGCAACACATTTTCAGCTCTGATCTCCAGCATCTGCAGTCCTCATTTTCTCCTCGAAGTCTTTTTTGAACCCTCTCCAGGTTAATAATATCCTTCCTATAACAGGGCAACCAGAACTGAGCACAGTACTCTAGAAGAGGCCTCACCCATCTCCTGTAATCCTGCAACTGCTTCATGGTGATAAGATTTGTAAGGGTCTTGAGTGGTGATCTGAAAGAGACATATTCATACTTCAGAGCAGTGTCAAGCAATTCTGTGTCATAGCCCCCATACTGTTTATAATCTAGCTGGCAGTGTACCTCACCTCACCAAATGTTAACTACCCTGTGGTGTGAATATTAAATAAAGTCTCGATGGAATGCTGTTTAATGTCAGTCGTTTCCATACCAAAACTAAACAGACTGCCAGAGGCATATAGAATGCAAATAACTGCAGTGTATTCAAATTGCAAGCCACACCTAATCTCTTCAGTTCTATACACCTGGCCTTGAATGTTGTCAAAATTAAAATCACGCATCAACCCAAATATCTGTTGAACGCATAATTCTGTGATATGTTGCGTACTTCCCATAGCTTGGCAGCCAACTGTCTAAAAGAGAGAATACTACACGAGTAAGGCACCGGTTTGTAATATTCTGATTGCCAAAGTGCTCATAACTGCACTCTGTGTGTTTGGGGATCATTAATAAACTTTAAAAGGTCTTATCATCAAAAAATAATTTTATAGTGCAAATAAAAGCTAATACTGAAATTGATTCTGTAATGTACATGAATGCCATAATTGAAAAAGTGCTTTGGCTGTAATTCACTGGGGTCCGAGAGCAAATTGATCCCATTCAAAGAGTATGCATTACAAGAGCTCACCTCCTCTCTCTAATACTCTTCTTTCACTGATTCTGGACTGTAGAGGCTAGCCCACACCAATTAGGAGCTGGGGAAGTTCACTAAATCACAGAATTGTTACTAAGCAGAAGGTCATTCAACCCATTATGCCTGCACTGGCTCTGTGACCTAGTGACAACCTTCTGCCTTTTCCCCATGTCCCCCATCTATCCGACATTGTGGAAAATTGCTCAACTGTGTTCTGTCCACAAAGAAAAAGGACAAATCAATCAGTCTACTCTTGATCAGCAATAAAGGAGCCATGAAGCTCCTGACTTCATTGAAGCTTTGATCAAAAAATGGACAAAAGAGGTGAACGGCAAATCTAAGGTGCGGGTGACTGCCCTTGACATCAAGGCAGCAGGTGATTGAATGTGGCATCAAGGAACCCACGCAAAACTGGAGTCAATGGGAATGGGGGTCACTCCCAATACAAAGGGATATGGTTGTAGTTGTTGGAAGTCATCTCAGCTCCAGGACATCTCTGCAGGAATTCCTCAAGGTAGTCTCCTAGACCCTCAAATATCTCCAGCTGCTTCATCAATGAACTTCCCTTCATCATAAAGTCATAATTTGGGATGTTTCCAGAATATTGTATACTACTCAATACCATCTGTAACTCCTGAGATATAGATGCAGTCAATGGCCAAATGTGGTAAGACCTGGACAATATCTAGGATTGGGCTGACTAGTGTAATGTAACATTCATGCTAAAAAAGCTGCAGACAATGACTTTCTTTGAAAGAAATAATCTAACCATTGCTCCTTGAGATTCAATGTCATTACCATTGCTGAATTCCTCAATATCAACATCCTGGTGGTAACCATAAACAAGAAACTGCACAGGACCAGACTCACAAATACAGCAGCTACAAGAGAAAGTCAAAGTTTAGGAATCCTGCAGTGAGTAACCCAACTCCTGACTCCCTAAACTGTCCATTATTTACAATACACAAGTCATGAGTGCAATGGAATGTTCCTTCCATCATCACATGCATCACTTGCATTCAACAACACTCAAGAAGCTTGACACCATCCAAGACAAAGCAGCCCATGTGATTTCCACCACATCCTCAAATATTAATTCCTTTCACTCTTGACGCACATTAGCTGCAGTGTGCAGAGCAGAAATTCATCAAAACTCCTTAGACAGCACCTTCCAAACTCACAACCAGTACCATTTAGAAGGATGGGGCAGCCAATATATAGGAGCAATATTATCTACAAGTTCTGTCCAAGGCACTCATCATTCTTATTGGAAATATCATACCATTCTTCACTGTTGCTGGGTCAGAATCCTGGAACTGTCTCTCCCTAGCAGCACTGTGGGTGTGCCTACATCAAGAAGGCACCGCACTTGCACCTTCTCAAGGACAACTAGGAATGTGCAATATTGACCCAGCCAAATCTGCTGAGTGAATATAAAAAGAAGTTCCTCTATTTTTGGTACACTTTAAACCAAATATCAGCACTCTCACACCAGTACTTACAGGTTCTATCATGTGCCTAATACGCTATTGATAATTTGTTTCCAGCCTCAAAAAAACACAATCTTTTGTTTGCTAGTTCCAAGGTGATTCATTAATTTAAATGCAGTAACGCACAGGCATCAGTGAAAACAAGCACAGAACCAGGTCTTAAATTGACTCATCATGCTACACAGTCCTTGTAGTGTTCTAGATGCATCAGACAACACAATTCCAGTATGCAGGAGTTTTTGATGAGCTCATATCTGACAATCCAGCATGAATATTTGGATATAGCATTCTCCATGATTCCAGCACAAGTACAACTTAGAATGGTTCACAAACAACTCTTATATCAATTTTTCCTTTGATCACCATTGTCCATTCATGTTACCATCAACTTACAAGATATCAAAGATACATAAACTTGACATCAGAATAATAAGATGGAGACAGCAAAATGCATAACTCTTTTCAATTTCTCCTCATGATGCTGTTACAATAACTGTATGTCTCACTGTACCTCTTCAAATAATTTAGTTATTATAAACATAGTGATCAGATGAACAACTCCTGGACCATTAACTCCACAGGTCAGCTTTCTGATTCATGAGACACCCTTCCCTTAGGTCTTTGGTTGTTGAGTTATGCAGGTAATGTGAATGCGCTTTCCCATATATAGTGCCTTTAAATTTTCAGGATGACCCAAATGTTTTACAGACAATTAAGTACAGTACTTTTGAAGTCCAGTTACTGCAGGAATGTAGGAAATGAGCAGCCAACTTAGGCAAAGCACAAGCTCCCATAAATGAGAATATAATGATGAGCAGATAGTCTGATAATTTTTAAAGTAATTTTGATTGAAGGATCAATATTGATTGGGACACTCGTGAGAGAACTCTGTCCTTAAATACCGTCTTGGGAACTTTTGCACATATCCTCCTTATGACCATCCACCTGATCTCAACATTGTGGTCTTTACTCTGGCTAGCAACAGCATACAACAACTTGGGCATTGGTTCAATTCTATGTGGTTCTCCTTCATTATATGCTGAGCAACAATAGGTATTTAAAATACTGGTTATTCAGTTTCTGCACTTGCCAGTGTTCAGACTGATTGTGCAACTTTAGAGTGACTAATCGTTCACTTTTTCATGACTGCAGTTCCTTTTTTACACCTGTCTTGCTATGACCCCTGTGTCATATTGGTAAACCCATTTAATTAGTCTGTAATTACCTCATGATCCTTCCAGCACAGATCTCTTGCAGGCAATTAAAAGCTTATGCTGGATTCAACATATAGTTCCACCTTGTTATCTCCAGTGCTGTTATCAATCCCCAGGGCTGATAGAGACAGGCATGTTTGTAACACGCAGTAGGATCATTATGCAAACATTTCTACACAAGTTAACTTGTTTTTGCAAAACTTGCTAGTTCGAGCAAAACTCTGACCTGGCCAAATTAACTATCATTCATCTTATCCTACACTGTTCTTTAGCTATCTTCAATCTTACATCCTTCACCTTAATGTCCTTTCACATTGAGACAAACTCTGCAGCTAGGACCACACCACGGGTCATCTGTAAAGTTGCCACAATCCTATTGGACATAGACTGCACTCTCATCAGATAGATAATTGGCTGTGGTTTAACCTGAGGACCACCATGCCTCAGGCGAAGCGAGAGGTTGAGAAGGAAAATCTTTTATGACAAACTCAGCCATCAATCTATACACATTAATATAAAAATACAATAGTTAAAAGCAGAAATAGTTAAATTCTACTTAATTACTTCTCTGATACATTTGCTTACATCTCCAGCCAGTTTCCAAAGCCATTTCACGAAGATTAATCTCTACTTTGGATGTTCGGCTTTGAAATGTCACAAACTGTCCACAGTGGACACAGATTGTATGATATATCAAAGCACTGATATGTTTAATGTCTTCTGAAATGCAGGATATACAGGTCACCCCTGAGTTCCATCTCCCATTACAACAATTGACTTTGTCTCAGCTCTGAGCCCA
Source organism: Chiloscyllium plagiosum (assembly GCF_037043375.1). NCBI lineage: Eukaryota > Metazoa > Chordata > Chondrichthyes > Orectolobiformes > Hemiscylliidae > Chiloscyllium > Chiloscyllium plagiosum. Next base: position 13,006,673 of record NW_028270157.1, on the reverse strand, counting down.
TTATCAACTATAGATGTTTGGCACAGAATACATTCATCAGTTGTTATTTTGAGAAGGGTACCTTCTTTTTTTTGATTATTCGACCCTGTGCAATTAAATTCATGCATGAACCTTTGTAGGATTATATTTCTTTTATCTTTCAAATAATGTTGAGTATTCCTTCTGTAGATCAGACATTTCAAATCCTAAATAAGAATCCTTATTCTATGACTTATTGCAATAGAGATTATTAAGTTTCACTATGATACATTTGGCTTGGATCTAATCTTACGGTAGTGATATAATTTATCTTGAAGCCCTGTCACCTGTTTGCTTTATGTCTTTGCAGCATGGCTATCTGTCTAATAGGTATAGTTGGCAATTCTTTTGTCACTATATTTGTGCAAAAGTCAACAGACTGAAACATTTCCAAAAGTCAGATGTTGAGTCTGTGCTCTAATTTTTCTCATGACCCTAATGTTGTTGGTAAAATATGAATCTGTTCTTTTCCTTTCTTTTATGAAACATGCTCGCAACAGAAATGATCCCTGCCTGGGTTAACAGCTCCTTCCCCTCCTTAACACTGTAAATTAATCTGTCTTGGTGGCCCCACCATTTCCCTATCATTATGACCTTGAAGTGTCAGTGATATGAGTGATACAATATCACTTCAGTGATACACTTCAGCTTCTTCTGCATCCATTTTAGTCATACTGGCCTCACAGACTAATATCTTATTCTGTCAACGTTTAGATGGGTGGCACTAGTTAAACAAGACGTTACCTGCTCAGATGGTAATTTTGATAATGGAAACTTTACAAAGGACTTAATTTAAAGATGAATCTTGAAGATGTCAAGTGACGGGCCTGTGATTGTTTCCTTTATCAGCTTGTTCCACTGTGGGATTGTCCTTGAGAGGAAAGATATTGATACACTGTCTTGGAAACAAATACTCTTTGAGTTTCTGTGGATGGAAACCTTGTGTTTTGCCACTACCAGAGGGCAACAGGTATCTGTCATACCCATCAGTTCATTCCATGTTTTGTAAAATATGGTTAGTCTATTTTCTCCCTGGTTTTCTGTTTCCATTCCAAATCTTTGCTCAAGGATTGACTGTGGTGTACTTCCCAAACTGATATGGGCAACATGTCATTGGATTGCTTTTTATTGATATCACTCACTGTGTAAGGACTCCACACTCATCTTCAAAACTCATGAATTTGATGAACAACTGTTTGGTCAGGTTTAACTTTGATATTCTCATTGTAACACCTGAGATTCTATACATCACACCTGAGATGTTTGTGAGACATTACTCTCTGCTGTAGCAGTGAAGGCCCAGTTGAGATGAACAGGTTTACAATTGAGGTAAAAACAATGACTGCAGATGCTGGAAACCAGATTCTGGATTAGTGGTGCTGGAAGAGCACAGCAGTTCAGGCAGCATCCAAGGAGCAGCGAAATCGACGTTTCGGGCAAAAGCCTTCATCCCAAAACGTCGATTTCGCTGCTCCTTGGATGCTGCCTGAACTGCTGTGCTCTTTCAGGTTTACAATTGAGTTAAGTTAATGACAGGATAGAGTGAAACAACTATTCCTTGACAGAACAGATATGATTGAATAAGTCCATGTTGAAGGCTACAATACTATAGTTGATTCTGCACACATTCTGCACATTCAATGACCATGGTTTGGACATTTATGTAACAAATAACATTGATGCCACATGAATGCCAGGCAATGACCAAATCCAACAAGAGAAAATCTAACCATCACCCCTTGACATTCAATGGCATTACCATCACTGAATCTTTCACTATTAATATCCTGTGGACTATCATTGACCAGTAATTGAATGGCTATAAGAGCATGTTCTAGGCTTGGATTCCTGCAGCGAGTAGCTCACTTCTTCATGGAGTCATTGAGTCATACAGCATGGAAACAGACCCTTTGGTCCAACTCATCCACACTGACCAAGTTTCCCAAAATAAACTAGTCCCATTAGTCTGCGTTTAGCCCATATCCCTATAAACCTTTCCTATTCATGTACCTGTCTAAATGTAATTTAAATGTTATAACTGTACCTCCATCTATCACTTTCTCTGGCAGTTCATTCCACACATGAACCACCCTCTGTGTGAAAAAGTTGTCCCTCAGATCTTCAATCTTCCATCTGATGATCTCCCTGGGTTGTCTTCTTTCTTTTTACTGTGAATATGTTTTATGGGGAAAGGTACCTTTTGATATACAGTGTGTTCTAATTTCTTTGATGGCAAGATTTTAGATGGGCAGGCTAATCCTCTCACCTTAAAATTATCCCCTCTAGTTTTGAACTCTCCTTCCCTGGGGAAAATAATTTTGCTAGCCACCTCACCTGTGCCCCTTATAATTTTATAAACCTTTATAAAGTGCAACGACAAAAAGATTGAACCCCACTGTTAATTAAAACCAAACATCCAGAAAAGCTCACCTTGTAATCTGTTAAAATATCAGTGAATGACAGAGAACTCCTAATTTCCACTATTTAAAGAAAAATAACAATTTGTTTTCCTAACAGAACACTAAACAAAACTATTAACAAACCAAACACTCTTTCCCCTAATTAAGCAAAATAACTATTAACATGCTGTTCCTATAACACAATTATTAAACAGTACATTAATTTAATCTCAAGTCCACACAGTCTCTGTCTTTTCCACTGTCTTCAATCTTCCATCTCCTGATCTCCCTGGGTCACCTTCTTTCTTTTTACCGCAAGTATGTTTTACATAAAAAGGTACCTTTTGATATACAATGTGTTCTAATTTCTTTGAGAGCAAGACTTTAGATGGGCAGTTAGCTCTCTGGCTCCATGGCAGTTAGTCTGCTGTTCAGTGGCAGTTGCTCTGACCAATTCTCAAAACACCTGTGTTTTATATACCCCCCAACATTGTACCCTCTCATTGGCCTGATGTTTTCAAAGTAATAAATTCAAAGTCAATTGGGTTTAGTATCCTGGTCATAATTTAAATTTGAATTGTTGTCTAAGCAGCAACCAAAACTCAGATATCTATTTTGCATATATCTATTTTGGAACAGCCCGTCTCCCAGACTTTCCATTTGGGCAGCTGAACCTGCACTTCAAATTCACTCCAAAATTCAGAAAACACTCTCGACTGAACATATACTCATCCGACTTCACAACAGAAGTCACCTCTCAACTTCCTAAGCTCCAGTCAAAAAAGTCCCATCCTATCCAGCCTCTCCTTATAACTCAAATCATCCAGTTCTTGGAATATCCTGGTGAATCTTTTCTGCACTCTCTGCAATTTAATAATATCCTTCCTACAGCAGGCGACCAGAACTGTACACAGTTCTCCAAAAGTGGCCTCACCAGCATTCTGTAAAATTATAACATGACATCCCTAGTCTTATACTCCATGGTCTGAGCAATGAAGACAAGCTTGCCAAACGCCATCTTTACTGCCCCGTCTTTCTGTGACACAACTTTCAAGGAACAGAACCCTGAACCCCTAGTCTGTCTATTTGACAACATTCCCCAAATCCCTGTCATTAATTGGGTAAATCCTGCCCTTGTTCATCTTACCAAAATGCAAGATGCTACATTTATCCAAATTAAACTGCATCTGCTACTCCTCAGCCTATTGGCCCAACTGATCAAGATCCCTTTGCAATCTTAGATAACCTTCTTCACTGTCTATGATACCACCAGTTTTGATGTCATCTGCAAATTTGCTAACCATGCTTCCTCTACAAGACACAAGTCAGGGGTGTGATGGAATACTCCCCACTTGCTTGAATGGGTATAGCTTTAACACTGCTCAAGAAGATTTGCATATTTAGGATAACGCAGTCCTTGACTGACACTATAGCAACATACATCCACTTCCACCACCACTGATGTTCAGTAGCAGCAGGGTGTACCATCTAAAAGATGCACTGCAGAAATTCATGAAGGCTCCTTAAACATCACCTTCCAAACCTCCTACCATCAGAAGGATTTGGCTGCAGATACATTGAAACATCACCACTTTCAAGTTCCCCTCCATGCCACTCAACATCCTGACTTGGAAATATATTACTACTCCTTCAGACTTAAATCCTGGAATTCTCTCTCTAAGGCTTTTTGGATGATTCTATGTCAGTGGCACTAGAAACCACACTACTACAATTAACTGGGATTGATTCTAAAGTATAGTAGTGCTGCAGTGGTTCAAATGGACAGCCACCTTCTCAAGGGCAACTAGAATTGGGCAATAAATACTGGCCCAACCAGCAATACCCACATCCTATGAATGAATAAATTTTTTAAATGGTCAAACAAGGTGCTCTGGACAAAAAGGTGCTCTTTCTTTCGTATTACATTCAGAGTATTGGCTACCGTCAGTGTTGGTAATTCTAAGATTGCTATGCTGATGGCCCTGTGATTGGACCAGTGGCTCTTGGAGTGAGGGGTGGAATGTCAATGTCCTTAATTAAGCAGCCACAAGCAGCTACAGGCTACCAATCCTGCCACCCATCAAAATGGGTCATCTCCCTTTTTCTATGGCAGCAGTAGGACATTGGCGTTGTGAGAAAGTTCAGATCCTTTTGTAGTTACCTATCCTCTACTAACTATATTTTGCTGGAAAAAAAATCAAGTTGGATCATGTAACCATCATGCTGGAGAAATAATCCTGCTTTTATCAAGAGGCAATGATGTGGTTTCAACCATGAAATTTGTTTGCTGTAGTTTTATTTTGAAACATGTCTCTGTTTAAATAGGCTGTTTACTCAGTAAATATCCTGCTGTAGAGTGTTGGCTGTGAATCCTGCTGTAAGATTTGCCCTGACTTCAACTCATTGACTAATACGTTGGTGTCAACACAAAGAATATACAGTCTCTTCCAGTCAAGTTGCCACCACTCATTTCTAGGCTGATGTATGAAGTGGAAGCTGCAGACTGAATACTATTTTTCTCCATTTCTGAAATAACAACAATACTTTGTGTTTGCATAGTGATTTCAATGTTATAAAAATATCCCAGAAAATTTTGTAGGAGTGTTGTCCAGCCAAATTTGATACGTGGCCGTTTAAGGAATATTTTAGATTAGATTCCCTACAGTGTGGAAACAGGCCCTTCGACCCAACAAGTCTACACCAACCCTCCAAAGAGCAACCCACCCAGGACCCAAACCCTATATTTACCCCTGACTACTGCACCAAACACTATGGGCAATTTAGCATGGCCAATTCACCTGATCTGCACATCTTTGGATTGTGGGAGGAAACCAGAGCACTCAGAGGAAACTCATGCAGACATGGGGAGAATGTGCAAACTCCACACAGACAGTCACCCAAGGTAGGAATCGAACCCAGGTCCCTGGCACTGTACGGCAGCAGTGCTAACCACTGAGCCACTGTGCCACCATTTAGGGTGGATTAGAGCAGATGTGCAAACGTTTTTTCGAAAAAGTGGGTTTTAAGTTTGGCTTAAAAGAGCAAAGTGAATTCAAGCGGCAGTGAGCTTTAGAGATGGAATTCCAGGGATTCTCAGAGTCTAGGTAACAAAAAGCAGGGTGGCCAATGCTGGTGGAATTAGAATCAGGGATGTTCAAGAGACCAGAATTAGAGGAAGTCGGTGACAAAGGAAATTACAGAGATAGGGAGATGGTGAGGACATGAAATAATTTGGCAAAAAGATTGAGAGCCCTTAAATGAAAGTACTGCTTAACCATCAACCAATGTAGGTCAGTGAGTGCATGAGGTGATAGGTGAATCAGACTTAGATGAATTAGGATATGGACAGCAGAGTTTCTGATGACCTGAAGTTTAAGGAGGTTAGAGAATGAGTGATCAAGGGGTGGATTGAAATTATCAAGATTAGAGGTAACAAAGGCATGGATGAGAGTTTTAACAGCAGATGAGCTGAGACACTGCAGGAGTCAAAGAATGTTACAGAGATGGAAATAAATAGTCTTAGCGTTGGTGAGGATATTTGGTTGGAAGTTCACCTTAGAGTTAAGTATGACACCAACGACATGAACAATCTGGTTTAGCCTTAGATAGTTGCCAGGAAGACTGCTGTAATTAATGGTTAGAGGGTGAATTTTGCGCTAAGAACCAAAAACAGTCTTCTGGATATTTAATTAAAGAAAATTTCTGCACATCCTGTAGAGGACTCCAGATAAACAGTCTGACAATTTAGAGACAGTGGAGAAGTCAAGTGAGATTATGTTTATAATATTCTTGGCTTTATCGCACTGATGAAGGGTATTTAAAAAGCCTGCTGAGATGAGGAAAATACTCAATTTATTTAAGAGACATTTACTGTGACCTGATCTTGCCATGAAGCTGCAACAAAAAGCAAGATCATGTGACATTGCATTACTTCCTGTACAATGTATACTGTGTTTCATTAGTACATCATAGTCTGACTTAGCCCTTCATCTGACTTAACCCTACATCTCTCCCGAATCACTGATACTGCACATTATGTTAGAGGGGTGAGAGGAGATTACAGAGGCAGGGAGGGGTGAAGCTATGGAGCGATTTGAAAATAATATTTCAAAATAAGTTGCAACTAATCTCAGTCTCGAGGACAGAGAGATGGCTGAGCAAGAATCGATGTGAGTTTGGACATGGGCAGAATATCACTGGTTGGACAGGATGTTATATTAAATTGGATGCCAAAAGAAAACTTGTGTAAACAGATGCCATATGCACATTGATCTTATATATCCGTCCAAACCACGAGAGAAGGTAAGTAACTTGTGTTCACGTCACCATAGTGAAATATGATTTTGTGAAGAAAGATCATGATTTAACACATCCATATCTTATCAGTTCTATTAAGATAAGAATTAAAGATGTGCATTGAACATCAGTGAGAGGGGTGTTTTGTTGGTTATGAGATTGCCATGATTGGAAGCATGGGGGACTGGTGAGGAGAAGGGAGGTGTGGGGGAGGGGTAGGGGAAGGTGGGACCAAGTAGGTTCAAATTTGATTGCCAGTTGTGTTCACAGCTTCAGTCCATATCAGGCACAACATAGGAAGGATTTATACAAAAACGTAAAAGCCCATGGGATTCAGGGTAATGTGCCAAATTGGATCCAAAGTTGGTTTAGTAACAGGAAAGAAAGGGTAATGGTAAATGGCTGCCCTCGCGACTGGAAAGCTGTTTCAAGTGGGGTTCCGCAGGATTCGGTATTAGGACCTGCTTTTTTTTTATACATTAACAATTTGGACTTGGACGTGGGGGGCACAATGGAAATATTTGCTGGTGACACAAAAATTGGCTGTGTTGTGGATAACGTAGAGGATGGCTGTAAGCTCCAAAATTATATAGATGCGTTTGGTTGCGTGGGCAGGGAAGTGGCAGATGGAGTTCAACTCTAATAAATGCAAGGTAATGCATTTAGGGAGTACAAACAGTAAAAGGGAATACACAATAAATGGAAATATACTGAGAGGGGTGGATGAAGTGAAAGATCTTGGCATGCAAGGTAGCAGTACAGGTAAATAAGTTTGTAAAGAAGGCATATGGAATCTTCATTGGCAGAGATACAAAATACAAAAGTTGGGATATAATGATGAAACTGGATAAGACACTGGTGAGGCCACAACTGGAGTATTATGTGTAGTTCTGGTCATTGCATTACAGGAAGGATGCAGTTTTCTGGAGAGAGTGCAGAGAAGATTTACTAGAATGTTGCCAGGGTTGGAGAATTGTAGCTACAATTGTAGCTACAAGAAGAGATTGAAGAGGTTGGGTTTGTTTTCCTTGGCAGGCTGAAGAGTAATATGATTGAGGTATACAAAATTGTAAAGGGTAGGGATAGAGTAGATAGTAGGAATCTGTTTCCCTTCGCAGAGTTCAAAAACCACAGGTTGTAGATTCACGCTAAGTGGCAGAAGGATTAGGGGGACATGAGGAGAAACATTTTTCCGCAGCAGATGTTGGGTGTCTGGAATTCACTGCTTGAGTTGGTGAGGAAGGCAGTGACCCCAAACTCTTTTAAATAGTGCCTGGATCTGCACCTTAAGTGCTGTAAACTGCAATGCTATTGGCTGGGTGCAAGAAGATGGAATTAGAAAGGGCCTGGGTACCTTTGGGTCGGCATGGCCAAGATGGACCGAATGGCCCACTTGTGTGCTGTATCATTTCTATGATTGTTTCCACATTGGCCTTGGACGGAACATAGTATAGATTTACCAGAATGATAACTAGAATTCAACAGTTAAATTACAAGGAGAAACTATGTAAACTAGAATGGTATTCCCTGGAATTTAGATTACATTTTAGACTTTAGAAGGAACAGTTTGATTGAAGCTTTCAAGATGATAAGAAAAAAGATATTCTAGATGATGGGAAATTATTTCTACTGCTTGGGATTTTGAGGGCTATGGACCATAGTGTAAACATTAGAGTAATTCTTTTTCGGGAGTAAAAGTAAAAACAGTTGCACACGCAAAATGTAGTAAAAGTTTGAAACCCAGTGCTACGGTAATTGATGATTAATTAATTGTCAATGTTATATCTAATATTAGTAGATAATTGTTGTCCAAAGTTATATAGAGTATACGGCAAAGCGAGTTATGTGGATTTAAGTTACAAATTAGCCATGATCTCACTGAATGGAACAAGCTCAAGGAACATGGTCGACTTAGGAGCCTAGTTTCCTGTGAACTGGAAGTCAGGGCATTTGTTTAACATCTCAGCCAAATGAACTCTACCTCCAACAATGCAGCAGTCCATCAATATAGGAATTACCCTAATGTGGGTAAAGATGGATTCAACATGATTTGGTGTCAAGTCAGTGATTTGTTAACTAGTGATAGTTAAAATGATCAACCAGAGTAATTATATGTAAGGTTTTATAATTTTTTTTTCGACTTACACTGGCAAGTATGAATCATCCAGCTGAGAGATATATGTAAAATATAGACAACAGTTAGGCTTAAAGTTCAGAATGGAGCATAATGGGAGAATAGTCCTCATTACTTTTTTTAAATCAAGAAGGAGACAAACAGGAGACAACCAAACAGTGTGGACATATGGTCAGATTATGCCATATGGCCTAGCAATGTGGCACTGTCAGAAATACTACTGACTAAACTCAAGTCCCATTGGAATAAGCACTACACCATGCTTTGTTTAACCACTTCTAGACCAGAGAACCCAGTGCAGTTCAGTTTCTTGCAAGTCATTAATAGCAAAGCATTTTGGGAATAAACTGTGTCTTTTCTCTAACGATAAACTGCAAGTTTAAGCAAATTAATTTATAAAAATCCAGGATTGCCTTTCCAACTTCTGCCTATTGTTACAAACAGATGAGGAAGACTAATCAGCAGTCTTCTTTTTAACTCCCTCCTGGTTTGTCACAACAATTATTTTTATTTCTTTTTGGCATACAGCAAACTTAAATTAAAATGTGGTGACTAGAAAATGCAGAAGTCATCTATAAGGTTCCCTTGAATGAAAGAAAGATGAATACTATTACTAACCCCACCAAAAATATAGAACATAGAACAATACAGCACAGTACAGGCCCTTCAGCTCTTGATGTTGTGCAGACCTTTTATCCAACTCTAAGATCAAACTAACCTACATATCCTTCATTGTACTATCTCCCAAGTGCTATCCAAGAGTCGCCTAAATGCCCCTAATGTATCTCACTCTACTACCACCACTGGCAGTGCATTCCATGCACCCACCACTCTCCACACACCACATGGTATCAATCTCACACACAAACATTGGTAATAAGTTTAAAATGGAGAGTGTCCTGTACAGACACATGCAAAAAGCTACACAACAAAAAAAATCCTTAATTTCCTTGAGGTGTTAAGGTTTTTAACCTGAGCCCATGGTTCAGTGGATGACTTGTATCCTCAGCTTCAGTGGAATCTGTAAATAACTTTGAGTTCCCTAGTTTTCCAATTGGCTTTTTCATCTGATGCTACATTCCAAGATGATACAAACAACATACGGTGAATGAGAGACAAGGTCTTCCAGTTCTTGCTTACAAATTCACCTTCCAAGTCTGCTGCTCAAAAACAGCTGTTGAAGTATAGTTCATTGTGTATTTGGGAGTCTAGCTCCATTGTCTTTCCTTGCTGACTCAGTGGCAAGTAAGCCTCTCAACTCCCAATATGTGCAATTATCACACACATGTGAATTAACCAGGGGACTTGAACTCCTTGATGCTGATCCAATTGTCGTGTTTCAATGGTTTATTAAAAATGATAGTCTCACTACAGCTAGCTTTGTTTATTTTACATGGGTCTCATGAAATTGCCTCTATCTGTGGTCAGGTGATCACTGCAGCCATATTAGGTCTATGTTTCTTCATTTCTGTAAACTATTTTATTCCATGAAAGGCCTCAGTTTTAACAATCAGATGTTGGAAGCTAATATTCAATGGTCCACATTTACCACTATCACAAACTATCTTTCCTAGAAATCCTTCCAAACAGACTTCCATCCCTGCCACAGTACTGAAACAATGCCTATCAAAGTCACATATAGCATCCTATAGACAGTGATAAGACTAAACTATTTTTTGTTGTCTTTCTCACCCTGGCTGCAGCCTGTTACACACCTGATGACACTGTCCTCCTCCGACGCCTCTCCAATATTGCCCAACCAGTTTTACCTACACTTTATTTGTACATATATAATTGTAGTCAAAAAAAGTCATTCACAGTCGTGTCTTTTCCTGTTCTCCCATGGACACATCCTTGACCACTCCTATTTTGTATTTGCGAAAAAGACTTGAAATTGTGCCCCAGTGATTCTAACTGGCTAGGCCATGGTAAGTTTTTTTTTAATTATTTCTTTTTTCCTGGATGTTGGTGTCACTGGCAAGACTAGCATTTGGTGTCCAATAGTCCCCTGAGCTAAATGACTGGCTTGACATTTGACAGCAGTTAAGAGACAATGACACTGCTGTAAGTCTGGTGTCATACAGAGGCCTGTCCCAGTGGGAATGCCAAATTTCCTTCCTTAAAAGACATTAATGAAGCAAATGGGTTTTGTACAAATCAACGGTAATTGTTCACGTCACCGTTACTGAGACTAGCTTTTAGAAATTATTTTAAATCAATCTCTTTGGACAATGCAGCAAAATGGCACAGTTAGCACTGCTGCCTTACAGTGCCATGGACCTAAGTTGAATCCCAATCCTCAGATGACTGTCTGTGTAGAGTTTGCACATTCTCCCCACATCTGCCTGAGTTTTGCTGGGTGCTTTGGTTTTCTCCCACTGTCCAAAGATGTGCAGGTTAGGTGGACTGGCCATACTAAATGTCGCCATAGTGTATCGGGATGTGCAGGTTAGGTAGGTTAACTATGCAAAATGCTGGGTTTTGGGGATAGGGTGGAGGTCTGGGTCTGGGTCTGGGTGGGATGATATTTGAAGGCTCAGTGCATATCTGATGGGCCAAATAACCTCTTTCTGCACTATAGGTTTTCTATGCTACAATACATCTCCAGTGAGTGAACAAGAACATGGCAGATGAGATATAATGTGGATCAGTGTGAGGTTGTCCACTCTGATAGGGAGAAATGATTGTTCAGAGCATTTCTTGAATGGTGAGACTTTGGAAAGTTTTGGACTACGACCGGAGTAGGATGTTCAGTTCTGATTCCTAACTGAGAGGCAATATATTTGCAATAGAAATTCATAGCAGAGATTCACTGACTGATTCCTTGGTTATTGGGACTGTTCAAGGAGGAGAGGTGGGACTGGTATTATTTGGAAATTTATCAGAATGAAACAGTGGGACTTAGAGAGTGGTAAATCTTCAAAATTTACTAAACCAAAAGGCTGTGAAAGCTCAGTCATTAACTATGTTTAAGACAGAGATTGAAAGATATTTGGGATGAAAGCTGTAAGGTTCTGAATGATAGGAAATCTGGGCGAATCCCATAAGAAGTTAGGTGATGATTTTCTCAATGTCGAGGTTAACTCATTGCATTTTCAAACAAGTTCTAGGCATTCTGACAAGACTCTCACTAGGGAGCAGTAAGTTGCCTGTTAATGGGGATTGTTGCTTGTTAACAGGCTCATTAACTGTAAGTCTCCCCTCATTCATAAACGGCTTCCTATCCTACCACCTGCCATAAGGAAACTATACATCGACAATCCCTGACACAAAAGTCAGAATGGATGTCTGGGGGCTTTACCTGGCTGTCTGCTTTTCCAGTCCTCTGTTTGGGTCAACCTGGCACCAATATCTCAGAGCATACACCTAGGGCAGAGGCCCCAAGCCTTCTCCATCTGTGGACATAGGCATCCGAAATGTGACAACTCCCCTCATTATCATGGCACATTTTTGATTCGTCTGCAGTGCAATCCTGCACCTTAAAGCTGGACTTCAAGGTAATCCAGCACTTCATTGTTGTGATGTTCCTGCAAGGATTTTGTGCCAAGGAACTGGCAGACAAGTCATGGATTAGCACAAGATGCAACTCAAGGCTGCTTGCTCACTCTCTTAGCATTTCCTCACTCTGAGTCTACCTGAATGTTTACATTGCCTTACCTTGCCTTTTTTACTACTCCCCACCCACACCCCCACCACCCCCACCGCCCCCACACCAGAGAAGTCACACTCACAGTACTTTTTATTGCCTTAATGTTCAGCTCAATCACAAAGTCTGGAAACTTGTCATGGCTATTACAAGTTCATGATCAACTCCAGAACAGTAATTAAAGGCAGTCTCCTATACCAATTCAGGGGATTGGACGTGGTCAATGAACTGCCTAGGATGGTCCGGGTCAGGATCCCATTCTCGTATGTGGTGGAGTGCTTAATGTCAGACAGCCCACCACCTATCTTGGCACGTTCAGCTCTATTTTGAGCTATTTTCTCCTGGAACGAGAGAACAAAAAGTATTACGAGAAATAATAATGGCTGGTACAGCTGTGACTGCTGGTGCAGGTGGGGGAAAGTTGTGAGGCGATCTAAGGAGTGAGTGGGAGGTGCAGAGATCATGCAGGGTTTGAGATATGGGGGAATTGGGTAGTTGAGAGCAAGTGATGGAAAATGCCGCATGCAATAGTGAAATGGATAAGGCATGAGCTTTGGGTGGAAGGTGAGTACAATAGAAGAGATAGAGTGAGTGTGAGGTGGCAGACAGCAGATGGTGGCACTAATGCTGGCAGAGTGGAGAAAATCATTGACCTTCTTCTTTCTGTGGATTCTTCCAGCTAGTTGAGACTACAATGGCAATAACCTCTTGGTCCAGGCTGGTATAGTCTAGTGTTATGGTCTACACTGTTGGACTTTGGGGAAGGGGTCATCCCTAGTCTGCATCAGCCTATCTACCATGACCTCCAAGTACAAAGCAAAACACCAATTTCCTCTTATCTGCCACATCTGTGCAAATGTCACAATCCACGCAGGGCAGCTCTGGACCGACCCTCCAAGTATTGCTGGGCAATTCCATGATATCCTAGCAGCAGTGAGTTCTTCCAGGTATAGTGACTAGATTTTACCAATCTGGATGAAATGGTACTATAGGGGCTGGGTGAATAATTAATGAGAGGCGTTTGGGACAATAATGCAAGGAAATGCAATAGGCTTCACACACAGAAACTTTCCATGAAACTCTTTTTGACAAAATATGACAAGATTCAGGCCTTGGTTATTAATGACGCAGGAAAATGGGGCTAGTTCAGTTAAAGACACCTGATCAGAATGGACTATTGGGCTGAAATGCCTCTTTCCATGCTGTATACCTCTATGACTCTATGATGTTAAGGATATATGAATATCAGAGGAATGTAGCCATGACCTAGAATGGCAAAGCATGCACAAGGGACTGAATGGTTTACTCCTGCTCCTATGTAATATGAGGAAAACTGCATTTACATGGCACCAAGTTACATTAGGAGATTTTACAGCACACTTTCCAGCTTGATCAACATGTCAATCTTCAGTCCTGAAGAAGGGTCACTAAACCCGAAATGTAAATTTTGATTTCTCTCCACAGATGCTGCCAGATCTGCTGAGTTTTTTCCAGTAATTTCGGTTTCTGTCGCTGATTTCCAGCATCCACAGTTCTTTTAGGGTTTTTGTTAATTTTAGGGACTGGTTACAGTAGGTAGACAGGCAGAGAAAAAGAAAGGCAGAAATTCACCAAAGATCCTCAGACAGCACTTCGAAACCTACAACCACTTTCATCTAGGATGGACAAGGACAGCAGATACATGGGAACACCACTACCTTCAAGTTCTCCTCCATGCCACTCACCATTCTGACTTGGACATTTATTGCTGTTCCTTCACTGTTATTGAGTTAAAACCCAAGGATGTCCCTTCCTAATGGCATTTTGAGTCAACCCAGATGGGCTGCAGCAGTTCAAGAAGACAGCTCACCCCACCTTGTCAAGGGGCAACTGCAACGGGCAATAAATGCCAGCCAATGTCCCACAAAATGAATTAAAAATAGAACAGTGGAGAGGAGGGTGGAAAGGTGACAGAAGAAAATACAGAGCTTAGGGCTTGAATAACTGCAGGATCTTACGTGATTACATACGTGATCTTACGTGATTACATACGTACTTCTTAAATAATAAGAAAAATCTACATTGTATTTGGAGCGTAATTTTTAAGGACCATCTTATTATCAATTCAATCAATTCAGCATTTGGTATTCCTCCTTACACTGAGTGCAGATAAGTCAGGCCATTATGTTTAGATTGTTACATTTTGGATGCATTAAATAAAATGCGCAGAATGCAATGGAAGCAAACTGTGATGTTGGGAAAGTTGCATTTACAAATTGCATTGTGTATGGTCTCTCCAATTGCTTGATTTATTGCATTAACCTGCAAGGACTTTGAACTCCTGCACTGGTGCTCAGCTGGTTGTGTTGATGTTCTGTATGCATTACCAGCCGTGACAGAAAGAACTGAAACGTGTGAGCCAGTAAATGATGTAAGGCCAGTAACCGATGCCTGATGCTCCAGGACACCATCTGTTCTCTCTTTGTACTGGTGTCCAAAATAATGGATGGGAAAGAACTGTGGCTGTAAGGGCTGCTTTTTTATTGAGTTTTTTTTTCAGTGCTGGAGCTGATTTCCTTGACTTCTTGGAGCAATAATTATTGTTTTTATAAATTTTTGCTTTGTTTTTGGAACTTTAAAAAAATCAAAAATGATACTTTAGCACTGGAGCAGGAGACAACTACAACATTTAGAAGGCATCTGGATGGATACATGACTGGGAAGGGTTTAGAAGGATATAGGCCAAATGTTGGCAAATGGGACTGGATTAATTTAGGATATCAGGTTGGCATGGCCACGTTCAACAGGGTCTGTTCCTGTGCTGTACAACTCTATGACTCTATAATAGGTGTTTGTTAAATGAATGCACATTCATGAATTGACTTAATCACAGTGACATTATGAATTTTACAAAATGGATCAGCTATACACCATTGACAAACATACATGCAGGAATACTCAAAGTACACATTTTTACGGGACGCACCATCTCTGGTCTAGTCCATTGCGCTTTCATTTCTGACACCTGAGGAGGACCCACACCAGTACACAGAAGCACAAGTGGGCCATTCAGCCCATCATGCATGTTGCTTCCTTCAGGTCGTTCAGGATGATTATATTTTTCTTTCAATTACCCACTTCAGATAAATAACCCTAGCAAATAAAACTTGGTCAACCTCAATTGTAACTGTCAATTGTCTCAACTTCCATGGATGTTTTGGACAGAGAATTTCAGATTTCTACAGCATTCCGCTAAGAGGTGACAATCAAGAGACAGATTTATAGATGACACTAAAATGGTGGGAAAGTCAGCCTTAATGAAAAACGAAGAAATTTACAAATGGAGATGGCTAGCTTAGGTGAATGGGCCAAAATATTGCAAATTTGACATGGATAAGTGCGTGGTTATCCATTTTTGTCAGGGGAGCAGAAAGGCAACTTGTTATCTAAATGAGAGAAACTTCAGTGCAGAGGGGAATGTGGGTGTCCTTGTGGATGAATCACAGAAAGTTGGTATGTAGTCACAGCAGGCAGTAAGGAAGGTGAATGAAATTTTGGTAATTATTGTGAAGGAATAGAGTTTAAAAGTGGGGAAGTGTTGCTGCATCTGTACAACACATTAGTAACACCGTATTTGGAGAATTGCATACAGCTTTAGTCCCCTTATATGGGGAAGAATGTAGTTGTATTGGAGGCAGCTCAGAGGACGTTCACAGGGGCGTTTGTCTTATGAAGAGAGAACACTACCCCCAAGTGCAGTGGATGCTCGGACATTGAGTAAATTTAAGAGGCGATAGAAAGGGTGTCATGGTGGCTTAGTCGTTAGCACTGGTACCTCACAGCGCCAGGGACCTGGGCTTGATTCCAGCCTTGGATGACTATCTGTGCAAAGTTTACACATTCTCCTTGTGTCTGCATGGGTTTCCTCCCACAATCCAAAGATGTGCAGGTTAGATGAATTGGATATGCTAAATTGCCAATAGTGTTCAGGGATATGTAGGTTAGGTGCATTATTCAGGGGTAAATATAGTGTGATGGGTTTGGGTGGGATACTCTTTGGAGGGTGGGTGTGGACTTGTTGGGTTGAAGGGCCTGTTTTCACACTGTAGGAATTCTATGATAAATTTTAATTAGTATGGGCTGAAAGGCTAGGGAGAGTGGGCAGGAAGGTGGAGTTGAGCCCAAGATGAAGTCAATCATGATTGTAGTAAATGATGGAGCAAGTTCAAGGGCCTGAATTGCCTATTCTTGCTCCTATTTGTTCTGTTCTTAAGTGTCACTGACTTCACGCCTAAACAATCTGTCTCTACATTTTGAGATTGCAGCCACTTGTTCAGATTTCCATAATTTTAATGTACTTTGCACAAATATTATTTTATGTACTCACTTATCAATTAAATCATTTGAGCTGTGTCAGCTCATGGATCTGGTCCAGGAAACCATGGAACATGCATTGTTGATTTTGCATTCAGTACTACTGATCTACAGTAAGATCACACCAAAGTTCCCTAAAGGCCATTCTGACAGCATTGATTTTAAGGTTAAGCAAGTAAAATAAACTTTTAATTTTCTGCTGAAGATTTTAGTCCCTCTTCCCACCATGTCCAGACTACAGGCTGTTATCAGGTTCTTTCCACTGATAATTGAACCCAAGCCAATGATAAAATAGAAAGATACTGAGCTAATCCTTCAAAGCAGGTTCATTTACAGAATGCAGTCTCACAGACTTCTACCTGCTGACTCCTCCCGAGCCCCCACATACAAATTGCAATCAGCTCTTCCTCTCCCACTTATCGCCCCCCCCCCCCACCCCCCCCCCCCCCCACACACAAATCAGTCAACAGGGATACATGGTAACTCTGACAGCCCCAGTTTCAGCTCTCACCTCAACCCAAATCCCATCTCAGCCCCAGAGAAAGAGAAACTTCAGCAGCTGGAGGGAAAAAAATGGTCCCAAAAGAACTTGCTGCTACTAGTTTGACTGTCCACCGCAAACCCAGAAGACTCTTCATTGTGCTACAATTGAATGTTGAATGAAGGACTCACTTTGTCCTGATTTATGTAAACTGACTATAATAAGGGAAAAAAGAACAGAGGAAATCATATAGAAAAATTAAAAAGAATGCACATTTTTGCAAAGGCCCTGCAACAATGCACTAATGGTAAGGATTGAATGTAGTGGATGCATATGTAATTTTCCATTACAAAGTCAGTTCCAGGCCTAAGAGAAATGGCACTGTCAAATTTCCCGTCATCACGCATTCAGTTTGCACAAATCAATCGTCTATTTCCAAAATGTGCTTTTTAAACGACTGCTTAAAGTCAGTGCAGCAGCCAAGACAGCACATTCTCTCTGTCAATTTGGTTGTACTCAGATCTTGGGTGGCCTGGTGACTCAGTGGTTGGCACTGCTACCTCACAGCGCCAGGGACAGGGGTTTGATTCCAGCCTCAGATGACTGACTGTATGGAGTTTGCACATTCTCCCTGTATCTATCTTGGTTTGCATTGGGTGCTGTAGTTTCCTCCCACACTTGAAAAATGGTTAGGTGGATTGGCAATGTTAAAATAGTGTGCAGGCTGGGTGGATTAGCCATGCAAAATGCAGGGACAGAATATAGGTCACTGACTTCACGCCTAAACAACCTGTCTCTACATTTTGAGATTGCAGCCACTTGTTCAGATTTCCATAATTTTAATGTACTTTGCACAAATATTATTTTATGTGCTCATGGTGTGAACTTGATGAGCTGAATGGTGTGCTTCAACACTGCAAGGGTTCTATAATCTTCTGCTCCAGGGAGGTTGTCATTTTCCTGTCGGTTAAGCTTTTTCAGAGAGGACTAATACAATCATTTTTTGAAGCAGTTTGCTCGAGAATGCACCATGTTTTATTTTATGCTGCAGGATGCTCTTCAAGAACTGCACAGCCAGTTGGCACAGATCTTCATGAATTATCAGATGGCGTACACAGCCAGTGCTTTAAAGCATTATTGCTGTTTGTTACAGCAACGAATCCTAGACCCTCAACAAAATCCTGTCCTTAGTTGAGAATCAATAAACATAAAACTGATTGTTTTGAGTTAATGCAATCGATAAATAAGGTCTGTTCAAAGTGCTCTGACAATAAAACAAAAATGCTGTTTTTTTTATGTTGTTATTTCCTAATGTAATTCCTACAATACAGTTGGTCTTGCTCACACTGTCGGACTCAATATCTCACAATATGACCAGTGAACAGCAAATATTCAGTTATTCACTTAATAGAAAGATTAGAAATGCAAAATGTTCTTTGTTTGAAGACAAAATGTTGTGGAATAAGGAGATTTGAGGTGTTTTCATACATGAAATACAAAAGGATAGCAGGCAAATTGGCAAACATAATTAGGAAATTATTTGAAAATGTGGGGAAATCTCATTAGAACTGTACAGATCGTTGGTGAAACCACACTGGAGTACTGCACCCAGTTTTGATTGCCTTGTTTAAGGAGGGTATACTAGTATGGGAGACAGTTCAAAGAAGGCTTACCAGATTGATTCCTGTGATAAGTCAGTCATATGAAAAAAGTTTGAGTAGGTTTTTCATTGGCATTTTGAAGAATGTAAGAATGTGAGATGACTTTATTGAAGTAGATAAAAGTCTTGGGGTCTTGACCTAGTAAGATTGTAAATGTTGTATGTCAGCACTGCCTGCATTTTGTAAATGTTGGCTTCAGCTGGAATCAACTGAGATATCTTGGGTGGATTCGTTACTAACAATCCTTCTTACTATATTGGTTGAGTCATTGATGCCATGTGGGGAAGAATGTTCACACAACAGTAAGAGGAGGCGATAGCCTAGTGGTATTATTGCTGGACTGTTAATCTCGAGAGCCAGGTAATGTTCTGGGGTCCTGGTTTGAATACTACCAGACAGTTGATAGAATTCAAATTCAATAAAAATCTGGATTTAAGAGTTTAATAATGACCATGAATAAATTGTTGTCTGATGGGGAAAAGTCCATCTGGTTCACTAATATCCTTTTGGGAAGGAAACTGACATCCTTACCCTGCCTGGACTCCATGTGACTCCAGACCCATGGCAATGTGGTTGATACTTAACTGCCCTCTGGAATGGGAAATAAATGCTGGCCTGGCCAGTTACATCCTAATTCTATGAATGAGTAAAAACAAACCTTAGGCAGCAGATAGGCTCTGTCTTGATTAAGTAGGAAGGTTTATTATATACTCTATTAGCTAGTTATATTATATCTAACATGCATGATTGTCTCGTGTGAGATATCAGGCTCAAATTAACAATAAATATTCATTACTACTTCAGCTACATTCTGTTAAAGCTAACCACAATCACACAGGAAACTGTTAGGCCCTCTCAGGGCATATAATGTACAGTTCATTATATATGATGGGCTGAGCTTATCATGTGATATTAGTTCACCTTTTCAGGTATTAACTGCCTTATCCAACAGGCAGCTACTTACAGAATGCTTCACCTTGTAGGAGAACCTAGAACTAGGATGCATAGTTTCAGACATGGGGTTACCCATTTACAACAGTTCCTAAAAGTATCACCAATGATCTATCCCAGTCATTCCTGATGAAGGGCTTTTGCCCAAAATGTCAATTTTCCTGCTCCTCAGATGCTGCCTGATCTGCTGTGCTTTTCCAGCACCACAGTCTTCACAATGATCTATCCCAGTCCATCCACATCACCGCTACAGTCAAGAAAGCATATCAACGCCTCTACTTCCTCAGAAAACTAAGGAAATTCGGTATGTCCACAACGACTCTCACCAATTCTTACGGTCGCACCACAGCAATAATCCTATCCAGAAACATCACAGTTCAGTATGGCTACTGTTCTGCCCAAAAGTGCAAAAAAGTACAAAAAGTTGTGGAGGCAAACATAAAAAACAGCCTTCCTTCCGTTGACTCAGTCTACTTCTCCTGCTGCCTTGGGAAAGCGTTCAACATAATCAAAGACCCCTCCCACCCCAGATATACTCTCTTCCACCTCTCCCATCAGGCAAAAGATACAGAAGTTTGAAAACACACACCAATAGATTTAAGAATGGCTTCTTCCCCACTGTTATTAAACTTGTGAACAGACTCTCAGTTGATATTTCTCTGCACCTTTCCTGTAGTTGTGACACTGTATTCTGCACTCTGTTCTATTACCCTGATGTACTTATGTAAGGTATGATTTGTCTGGTTAGCACACAATACAATATTTTTTATTGTATCTCAGTACATGTTATAATAATCCAATCAAATCAGAGAGGAGGAGAAATTTCTTTTCTGAGAGGGCCATTGTGTATATTAAAGGCGAGATAGATAAACGTTTGCACTGTAGGAGTGTTCATAGGTCATGGGAAGTTGAGACACAAGGTCAGGCATGGTGGTATTGATTAGTAGAGCAGACTCAGAAGGCAGTATAAGCTGCTCCTACTTCTAGTGCTAATGTCCTTCCTTCTCCTGAAGTCTCCAATATCATAGATACATGTTTTCAGGTGTCATCAAGCTGAAGGCACTGGATACTTTGTAGAATTCAGGCCCCAATAACATTCTGGCAATAGCAGTGAAAACTTGTGCTCCGGAATTAATTGCGTACCTAGCCAAGCTGTTACAGTATACCTACAGCACTGGCTTCTATCCAGCAATATGGAAAACTGCCTTGGTGTCCTGTCTACAAAAACCAGGATAACTCCAATCCAACTCTTAGCAGAAGAGATACTTACATTGTAAGATAAGATTTATTACATCTTAATAACTTTTTACAGATATTTTACTGATGGTGGAAGAAATTTGCCAAGGCTCTTCTGACATGATGTTCCAAACCCATGAACACTAACATCCAGAAGGACAAGGGCAACAGATACGTAGGAATACCATCACCTGCAACATCCCCTCCAAGCCACTCAATTTCCTGACTTAGAAATACATCACTGTCCCTTCAGGGTCACTGAGTCAAAATCCCAGAACTCTCTCCTTAACAGCATTGTAGCAGATGTGACCATCAAGTCCTGGAGTTGGTCTCAAAACCAAAGCTTCTGGATCAGAGGCAGGGACACCAGCCATAAGATCTTCTACAGGGTTGAGAAGAATGAGTACAACTAAAAGATAAAGTCTGCTCATTAACCCATTTGTACAAAAGAACTGACAAAATTTCCTGTACTTGTGGAAACATCTGTCATGGCTGCATTCTCAAACAACTTCGGCATCCATGACTATTCTCATCACCTTCTGATATTCTCCATCTGGATTAGTGACCTGATAGCACAAGATCTTCCCCAGAGCCACCAAAAAAATCCTAATTTTGGTTGCAAAATTGCCTTGATGTGGAATCACCTCTTAATATTAGCTCCTGTCCCATACATCATACGTAGCTTTTCACTCAAAGGTAACCCGGCAGAATTGATTGTTAAAGGCATTTGAAGGAAATAAGAAAGAAGTTCTTACTTACCAACAGCAGAATCTCGTTTTGTCTAAAATATATCAAGTGCTATCAGACTGCAGAAGCCTACAGCAGAAAATGCCTTTAAATCAATAACACTTACCACTTACAACATTCTACCTCACAATCTTCTTTAAAAAAAGCAGACTCTTATGTTTGCTGAAAATAGACCATAATTGATTCAAAATTGCTGAACCATAATAACAGGTTCAGGCATAAAATGCACTTATATATTTTATGCAAGGATTTTGAATATCTGTTTTAAAATCCATGGTCCAGAGTACAGGAGCACAATATTTTGCAGTGTTCCCCATTTGTTGCTTCACCCTTCAGCTCAAATACTTTCCATCTTGCAGATTATAAGGAAGTGCAAACAGGTAACGGCAGAACGAAGACAACTGGCCATCTGGGTCCTACGGTCTGTCGCCACAAACTATGAGATTTGAGAATAATCGAAGCATTTTTTAGTTTAAATTTACTTCCATTATCCTTTTTGTTGTGTTCTATATGTAAAATCATTGGGATTTTTGTCAGTGCTTTCACAGGATGTCTCCAAGCGCATCACAGTCAATGGATTATTTATAAAGTGTAGTTACTGTTGCTGTCCAAGCAAGCAAATGCTCCAGCCTATTACGCACAGCATGATCCCACAAACAATTAATCAGTTAGAGCTGACCGAGGGAGGAAAGTTAGCGGTCACCGCTCAGGGTGTTGGAGTATAAGACTTCTGAAGTCTTGCTGCAACTACACAGCACTTTGGCGAGACCACATCTGGATACTATGTAAAGTTTGGGTGTCCTTACCTGAGGAAAGACATACTTGCCTTGAAAGGGGAGGGGGGTGTCATCAAGATTTAATACTTTAAGTTTTGGGATGGGAGGACAATCCTATGAGGAGACATTTAATAGTTAATGGCTTTTATTCTCCGGAGTTAAAAATGAATCAATGAAGTGTGTAAAATTCTTAGAGGGTTTGACAAGGTAGATGCTGGGATCATGGTTCCCCTGTACAATTAGGGATGATGGTCTTAAATAAGAGATATTTAGGTCTGAGCTAAGGAGATATTTCTTCACGAAGAGAATTATGAATCTATGAAATTTTCAGTGGATTGTTAATGATCAGTCAATTGAACCCAAGTTATAGTCCCCTAATCTGGCAGTCTCAGGGTCAAAAATAAAGCATACCACTCAGTCAATGCTGCACTGGAGTTTAGCTTATGTTATCTGCACAAGACAAAGACAAAGATAGGTGAATTCATTTTCTTAAATGGATCACAGTATGTGGAATTCTCTTCCCCAGAGGGCAGTGGGGGCTGCGTCTTTGAATGCATTCAAGGCTGAGTTGGGTAGATTGTTAATAGACAAAGAAATCAAGGTTATGGGATGCAGATGAAAAAATGATGAGGCCCCAGCCAGATCAGTCTTGATGCTATTGAATGGTGGAGCAGGCTTGAAGGGTCAAATGGCTCTCAGGGAAAAGCAAGACTAATACAAATTGGATTAACAGATAATTTCTTAATGCTAAAAATCCCTTTGCTGATATATTTTGAAGGCACAGCCTCTTGTGAGCATGTCATTTTTGTTATTTGTCATTAATTAGACTTCAATGAATAAACTCTGCAGGTAATTGATGAGACAAATATTACTGAGTACACAGATGGCCCAAGGAGTGCAAGTATCACTCCAATACTTAAAATAAGCCAACAACAGAAATTCCAACATGTAGATTTTATCTTCCTTCAGGTAGGAAAATAGCAGTAAACTAATGTAATTTACCATTGACAGGAATTTAAGTCAAACCTATAGTTTCACCAAACCATTTTGTACATTTTCACATATAACTACCACACCAATGACTACAACAGCCCTTAATAGTGAAACAAAGGAAAGTGACGAAATCATGAAAATCTCTAACAACCCGTCAATTTGTCCCTTAATCTGTCTCCCACGGGATCGAGTCGACTGACTGTGGGTTGGATTTAATAGGCTCTCAGAACCCATGTAATTGGAATGACAGAAAGCTGTCTTGATCTGAAGGACACTAGCTTTCGGATTACAATGAAAGAAGTGAAACTATCACTGTATTCTAACAGATGAAAGGCTTAACAATCAATTTTTCAATGTATAATTTCAGTTACATCACACTGCAAATTTTTGCTATAAATTCTGTGTTACGATCGAGCCCTCCACAACCACCTGATGAAGGAGCGTCGCTCTAAAAGCTAGTGCTTCCAATTAAACCTGTTGGACTATAACCTGGTGTTGTGTGATTTTTAACTTTGTACACCCCAGTCCAACACCGGTATCTCCAAATCTTGATCTGAAGGGACTGCCCAAAGGATTATTTAACTACAGTGTCCTCTTTATTTCCAGACATGAGTCATTGTCTTTTTCGCACCTCCATGATAGAAGAACCACTGGTGGATAAGAGCTGCCAGAAGCTACTGAGCAATTTCCAAATACATAAGAATCCATAACCTGCTACTGAGCAGTGGTACAATTTGTGACAGGATCGCCACATGATTGTTCAAACAATACCAATGGGGTTCTGCACAGGCAGATACATTGGTAGGTCTGTGATGTAGCTTCTATTCTTACAGCAGCCCTTTCAACATTCCAGAGTGTTGTAGAGGAGGCATGTGACCAACGCAAGCACAACACACTTAGGCCTGATTATCTGATCTGACAGCATACAGGTCCATGCTGGTAGGTGTCATTTTTACAACATCACATTAACAATCCGGGTATAAGTTGACAGAGTAGACAGACTTGGGACAATGACTCTGTTGTGCAAATGCAAAGGACGACATGCAAATTAATATGTATGAACACGGGAAAAAGTTTATCAGACAGAACATATATTTGCAGTGAAGTAGCCTTAAAAGAAAGCAAATCAAGTCTCCTGAAATCATAGAAGTTAAATTAATGACTGTGAAAGCGTGCTCATTAAATATTTTTTAAGTCAAAGGCAGATAGATTCTTACGGGGCAAAGATTATGAAGGACTATGAAATTTAAAACCAAACATATCATCCATTATATTATTGATTGGCAGGCTTGAATGGCTGAGTGGTCTACTTCAGCTCCTGGTTTGTACATTGGTATGAGATACTAGGCAGTGATGCTATCCAAAAGAATCAGCCATCTGGACCATTTGTCTGGGAGAGAGCATGGCACACTGGTTCACTAGAGAAACTATGATTGGATTTGTGGTTCAAGATGGACAGGTTGGTCAGCTATCAGTAAAGTTCTAGGATGTTCACCACCGACCTCTAGCTCAAGGGGAATTCTCTAAGTACCTGCATGACATATCTTAGCGATCAGCCAGATGCCAATTAGACAACAGACAGAACAAGGAACTCAGAGAGAAAATACAAAATAGATGTGAATTCATATCCTTCCATTTTAAAGTGGAATAGTGATCAATCTGTTCAATGTGTTGCTGTTATATTCACTTCATGTGTTTCTATGTGCCATTTGTGCATGTTACAGTGTCCTTTGACCAGGAAACAAAACAGTATGGAAAAATTATAATATCTTTAAATATATATTTGATATCTGTATTTGTATTTAAGAAAATTTCTTAAGAATTTTAAAGACTTTGCATCAATTGTACAGATATCAACTGTAATTTTCTTGGATAATAATAAAAAAGCTGATCCTTGTGGCCTGGTAACCATTGACCTGGAAGCTGTACCTCCAGAAAGGAAGTTAAAGGAAGAAGCATGGAATTGGCTGATACAAAGGAAAGTTATAAACACACCAGAGCTGGAGGGTGAAGATGGTCAGCACAAAGTCAAATAAAAGAGAAATCAAATAGAGACCATAAAAGGAAGCGTATGGAATTCTTGAGGTGAGATAGCAAATCCCTCCCAAGATGATGTCATTTTTTTTTGTTTAGCAGAAGCCAGGCCCAATGGAGACAATGTGTGAGCTGTCTAATAAGGTCTAAGACCTGAAAAGTGTGTATATTTCAGAGATACTAAGGAGGTGTATATTTTCCTAGAAGTGGCAAAACAATTAACCAAACTGTTATTGATCAGTCAGTTGCAGAGGAACTCTGGAAAGCTACACCATCAGGACAGCTATGTGCTGAAGAGAGAGAGGGGGCTTATAGAAGTATGCTTTGTTGACAATAATCATAGATGTGAAACTCTAAAGTGAAAGCTATTGTGGGATAGGAATCCTGAAGTATTCAATGTGAATAAGGAACTGCATGTTATGGAACTTTGCAACTCTGTAGTGTCACAATTGTGTGGGAGTGTTGTAAGTGTTTGTGGTTAGGTAGAATGCATCTTTGTTGCATCAATGATTTAAAGTTAAATTCACTTTTCCAAAGGAAGTGTCAGTAACCTGTTAATTTATGTTTAATTTACGTTGATTTGGGTTTTTGTTGATGAAGGAGTTGCAAAATGCCCAATTTTGTGGGTGACCTTTTCCTAGAGTTGGTGCAGCGGGAGGAGGGGGGGGGGGGGGGGGGGGGTGGTTCATTTAGTTAACTCTGTTATTCAGATTTAAAGCAACTACTCCCCCCTTCTACCCCCACCCCATCTCCTCCCTTCCCCAACCCACTTCTCCCCCCACACCCACTCCCTTCTCTCCCTCCACACCCACTCCCTTCTCTCCCCCCACACCCACTCCCTTCTCTCCCCCCACACCCATTCCCTTCTCACCCCCCACACCCATCCCCTTCTCACCCCCCCACACCCATCCCCTTCTCACTCCCCCACTCACATCCCCTTCTCCCCCTCCCCTCCCAGCCCCTTCTCCTCCCATCTCCTTCTTCCCCATCTTCTCATCCCCTTCTCCCCCTCCCCTCCCATCCCCTTCTCCCCCTCCTCCTCCCAGCCCCTTCTCCTCCCATCTCCTTCTCCCCCCATCCCCTTCTCCTCCCATCCCCTTCTCTATCGCTCCCTCCCATTGCCTTCTCCCCCTCTCCCCTCACCTCCTTCCATCCCCTCTCACCCCTTCTACAATCCCCTTCTCCCCCATCCCCTTCTACCCCTCTCCTCCCATCCCAGTCTCCCCACTCCCTCCCATCCCCTTCTTCCCTCCCCACTCCCATCTCCTTCTCCCCCTCCCCTCCCATTCTTCCCACTGCACTTTCCCTTTCTTCCCCCTCCCCCATCCCCTTCTTGTCCCTCTCCCGTCCCCCTCCTCCCATCCCCTTCTCCCCTTGGCCCATCCCCTTCTTCCCCCAGCCTATTTCCTCCCTTCCCCCATCCCCTACGCCCCTCCCATCTCCAACACCCTTCCCCTTCTTCCCCCCACACCCATCCCCTTCTCACCCCACACACTCACCCTCTTCTCCCCTCCCACACCCATCCCCTTCTCCCTTCCCACACCCATCCGACTCCTCTCCTCCGCACTGTTCTCCCCCCCAACACCCAGCTCCTTCCACCCCCCACACCCACGCTCTTCTACCCACACACACCTATCCCCTTCTCCCCCTCCCCTTCTCTTCTCCCCCCACCTCATCCTCTTCTCCTCCCCCACCCCATCCTCTTCTCCTCCCCCACCCCATCCTCTTCTCCTCCCCATCCACTTCTCCCCACTCTTGTTCCCCCTTTCCCCCTCCCCATCTCCCTTCCCCCTCCTTCATTTCCCTTCCCCCCACTCTCCATCTCCCTTTCGCTCCCTCCCCACCTCCATTTCCCTCCCTCTCCCATCTTCCTTTCCCCACTCATCTCCCTTTCCCTCCCTCCCCCATCTCCCCTTCCCCCACCGTTTCCCTCCCTTTAGCCCCCCATCTCCCTTTATCCCCTTACCCATTTCCCATACCCCCATCTCCCATCCCACCATCGCCCACATCTCCCTTCCCCCATCTCCTTTGCCCATCTCTCCCATCTCCCTTCTCCTCATCCCATTCCCCCACTCCTCCGCTCCCCATTCCCCTTCCCGTTTCCCCCATTCCCCCTGCCCAACCTACACTGCCCCCTCCCCATTCCCCTGCCTCTCCCCCATTCCCCCTGCCCCCAATTCCCCTCTGCCCCTCCCCCATCTCCACTCTTACTTTCCCATTGCCCCACTCCCCCATTCACATATTCCCATCCCCACCTCCCCCGTTCTCCCCTTACCCTACCCCATTCCCCCTCCCCTTCCCCATTTCCCCCTCCTCCATTCCCTTTCACCCTTTTCCACACCCCATTTCCCCATTCCCCTCCCCGTTCCCCCCTGCCCCTTCCCATTCCCCCTGCTCCCGCACCCCCATTCCTCTATGCCCCCTCCCCTTTCACCCTGTCCCCTTCCACTCTGGCCCCTCCCCATTACCCCTGCACATCCCCGTTTCCCCTAACCTGTTCCCCCCTCCCCCATTCCCACCTGCCCCCTCACTCATTCCCCTGCCCTCCCACAATCCCTCTCCCCTATTCCGCCCTGCCCCCACCCCTATTCCGCCCTGCCCCCTCCCTCATTCCACCCTGCTCCCTCTCTTCCCCTCCCCCATTTGCCCCTGCCACCTCCCCACGTTCCCCCTCCCTCATTCCACCCTGCTCCCTCCCTTCCCCTCCCCCATTTGCCCCTGCCACCTCCCCACGTTCCCCCTCCCTCATTCCGCCTTGCCCCCTCCCTTCATCCCCTCCCCATCTCCCTTTACCCCCCTCCCTATCTCCCTTTCCCCCATCTCCCTTTACCCCCTCCCCCATCACACCCTTATCCATCTCCCTTTCCCCCATCACGCATCTCCCTTCACCCCATCTCCCTCCCCCCTTACCCATCTCCCTTTCCTCCTCCCCATCTCCCTTTACCACCTTACCCATCTCCATTCCCCCCTTACCCATCTCCCTTCCCCCCTTACCCATGGATGCTGCCTGACCTGCTGCGCTTTTCCAGCAACACATTTTCAGCTCCCTTTCCCCCCTTACCTATCTCCCTTTACCCCATCTCCCTCCCCCCCCTTACCCATCTCCCTTTCCCCCTCCCCATCTCCCTTTACCACCTTACCCATCTACCTTCCCACCTTTCTCATCTCCCTTTCCCCCATCTCCCTTCCCCCCTTATCCATCTCCCTTTATCTCCTTACCCAGCTCCCTTTCCCCCTCCCCATCTCCCTTTACCCCTCTACCCATCTCCCTTTCCCCCCTACCCATCTCCCTTTCCCCCCTACCCATCTCCCTTTCCCCCCTACCCAACTCCCTTTCCCCCTATCCATCTCCCTTTCCCCATCTCCCTTTACCTCCTTACCCATCTCCCTTCCCCCCTACCCATCTCCCTTTACCTCCTTACCCATCTCCCTTTACCTCCTTACCCATCTCCCTTTCCCCCCTTACCCATCTCCCTTTCCCCCCTTACCCATCTCCCTTTCCCCCCTTACCCATCTCCCTTCCCCCCTTACCCATCTCCCTTCCCCCCTTACCCATCTCCCTTCCCCCCTTACCCATCTCCCTTTCCCCCATCTCCTGTTACCCCCTTATCCATCTCCCTTTACCTCCTTACCCATCTCCCTTCCCCATCTCCCTTTACCCTCTTCCCCATCTCCTTTTACCCCCTTACCCATCTCCCTTCCCCATATCCCTTTCCCCCTCCCCATCTCTCTTTACCCCCTTACCTATCTCCCTTCCCCCATCTCCCTTTACCTCCTTACCCATCTCCCTTTGCCCCTCCCCATCTCCCTATCTCCCTTTACCCCCTTACCCATCTCCCTTTCCCCCTACACATCTCCCTTTCTCCCATCTCGCTTTACCTCTTTATCCATCTCCCTTTCCCCCTTCCCCATCTCCGTTTCCCCCATCTCCTGTTACCCCCTTACCCATCTCCCTTTACCTCCTTACCCATCTCTCTTCCTCTTCCCCATCTCCCTTTACCCCCTTATCCATCTCCCTTTCCCCCCTACCCATCTCCCTTCCCCCCCTACCCATCTCCCTTCCCCCTCCATCATCTCCCTTTCCCCATCTCCCTTTACCTCCTTACCCATCTCCCTTTCCCCCATCTCCCGTTACCTCCTTACCCCCATCTCCCTTTCCCTTTACCCATCTCCCTTCCCCCCTTCCCCATCTCCCTTTCCCCTTCCCCATCTCCCTTTACCTACTTACCCATCTCCCTTTTCCCCCATACCCATCTCCCTTTCTCCCATCTCCCTTTCCCATTCCACATCTCCCTTTCCCCATCTCCTGTTACCCCCTTACCTATCTCCCTTTACCTCATCTCCCTTTACCTCCATACCCATTTCCCTTTCCCCCTCCCCATCTCCTTTTACCCCCTTACCCATCTCCCTTCCCTCATATCCCTTTCCCCCACTCCATCTCTCTTTACCCCCTTACCTATCTCCCTTCCCCCATCTCCCTTTACCTCCTTACCCATCTCCCTTTCCCCCACCCATCTCCCTTTCCCCCTACCAATCTCCCTTTACCTCCTTTCCCATCTCCCTTTCCCCTTCCCCATCTCCTTTTCCCCATTTACCCATCTCCATTTCTCCACTTACCCATCTCCCTTTCCCCCATCACCCTTTACCTCCTTCCCCATCTCCCTTTGCCTCCTTACCCATCTTCCTTTCCCCTTCCCCATCTCCCTTTACTCCCTTACCTATTTCCCTTTCCCCTATCTCCCTTTATCCCCTCCCCCATCTCCCCACCTCCCTTTCCCCCCTCCCCATCCCCCTTTCCCCCCTCCCCATCTCCCTTTCCCCACCTCCCTTTCCTCCCTCCCCATCCCCCTTTCCCCCCTCCCCATCCCCCTTTCCCCACCTCCCTTTCCCCCCTCCCCATCCCCCTTTCCCCCCTCCCCATCTCCCTTTCCCCATCTCCCTTCCCCCCTCCCCATCTCCCTTTCCTCCCTCCCCATCTCCCTTTCCTCCCTCCCCATCTCCCTTTCCTCTCTCTCCATCTCCCTTTCCCCCCTCCCCATCTCCTTTTACCCCCTCCCCATCTCCCTTTACCCCCTCCCCCATCTCCCTTTCCCCATCTCCCTTTACCTCCTCCCCATCTCCCTTTCCCCCATCTCCCTTTACCTCCCCATCTTCCTTTACCCCCTCCCCATCTCCCTTTCCCCCATCTCCCTTTACCCCCTCCCCATCACCCCCTTACTCATCTCCCTTTCCCCCATCACCCATCTCCCTTCACCCCATCTCCCTTTACCCCCTCCCCATCTCGCTTTGCTCCATCTCCCTTTACCCCCTCCCCATCTCCCTCCCCCCTTACCCATCTCCCTTTACCACCTTATCCATCTCCCTTCCCGCCTTACCCATCTTCCTTTCCCCATCTCCTTTACCTCCTTACCCATCTCCCTTTACCCATCTCCCTTTCCCTCCTTACCCTTCTCCCTTCCTCCCTTACCCATCTCCCTTTCCCCATCTCCCATTCCCCTTCCCCATCTCCCTTTCCCCCATATCCTTTTACCCCCTTACCCATCTCCCTTTACCTCCTTACAAATCTCCCTTCCCCTTCCCAATCTCCCTTTACCCCCTTACCCATTTCCCTTTCTCCCTCCACATCTCCCTTTCCCCCATGTCCCTTTCTCTTCCCCATCTCTCTTTACCCCCTTACCTATCTCCTTCCCCCATCTCCCTTTACCTCCTTACCCATCTCCCTTTCCCCATTCCCATCTCCCTTCCCCCCATTCCCATCTCCCTTCCCCCATTCCCATCTCCCTTCCCCCATTCCCATCTCCATTTCCCCCATACCCATCTCCCTTTCCCCCCGACCCATCTCCCTTTCTCCCATCTCCCTTTACCTCCTTACACATCTCCCATTCCCCCTTACCCATCTCCCTTTCCCCTAACACATCTCCCTTTACCTCCTTACCCATCTCCCTTTCCCCCCTACCCATCTCCCTTTCTCCCATCTCCCTTTACCTCCTTACCCATCTCCCTTTCCCCCTACCCATCTCCCTTTCTCCCATCTCCCTTTACCTCCTTACCCATCTCCCTTTCCCCCTTACCCAACTCCCTTTCCCCCTTACCCATCTCCCATTCCCCCTTACCCATCTCCCTTTTCCCCTTACACATCTCCCTTTTCCCCTTACTCATCTCCTTTTTCCCCTTACTCATCTCCCTTTCCCTATCTCCCTTCCCCCATCCCCATCTCCCTTCCCCCTTATCCATCTCCCTTTCCCCCTTATCCATCTCCCTTTCCCCCTTATCCATCTCCCTTTCCCCCTTATCCATCTTCCTTTCTCCCTTATCCATCTTCCTTTCCTCCTTATCCATCTCCCTTTCCCCCATCCCCATCTCCCTCTCCCCCTTACCCATCTCCCTTCCCCCCTTACCCATCTCCCATCTCCCTTACCCCCCAACCCATCTCCCTCTACCCCTACCCATCTCTCTTTCCCCATCTCCCTTTACCTCCTTACCCATCTCCCTTTACCCCTTACCCATCTCCCTTTCCCCCTTACCCATCTCCCTTTCCCCCTTACCCATCTCCCATTCCCCCTTACCCATCTCCCTTTTCCCCTTACCCATCTCCCTTTACCCCTACCCATCTCCCTTTCCCCATCTCCCTTTACCTCCTTCCCCATCTCCCTTTCCCCCTTCCCCATCTCCCTTTCCCCCTTCCCCATCTCCCTTTCCCCCTTCCCCATCTCCCTTTCCCCCTTATCCATCTCCCTTCCCCCCTACCCATCTCCCTTTCTTCCATCTCCTTTTCCCACTACCCATCTCCCTTTCTCCCATCTCCCTTTACCTCCTTACCCATCGCCCTTTCCCCCTTACCCATCTACCTTTCCCCCTTACCCATCTCCCATTCCCCCTTACACATCTCCCTTTTCCCCTTACCCATCTCCCTTTTTCCCTTACCCATCTCCCTTCCTCCTTACCCATCTCCCTTCCTCCTTCCCCATCTTCCTTCCCACTTATCCATCTCCCTTTCCCCCTTACCCATCTCCCTTTCCCCCTTACCCATCTCCCTTTCCCCCTTCCCCCTTACACATCTCCCTTTCCCCCTAACCCATCTCCCTTTCCCCCTAACCCATCTCCCTTTCCCCCTTACCCATCTCCCTTTCCCCCTTACCCATCTCCCTTTCCCCCTTACCCATCTCCCTTCCCCATCTCCCTTCCCACTTATCCATCTCCCTTCCCCCCTTACCCATCTCCCTTTCTCCCTACCCATCTCCCTTTCTCCCATCTCCCTTTACCTCCTTACCCATCTCCCTTTCCCCCTTACCCATCTATCTTTCCCCCTTACCATCTCCCATTCCCCCTTACACATCTCCCTTTTCCCCTTACCCATCTCCCTTCACCCTTACCCATCTCCCTTCACCCTTACCCATCTCCCTTTCCCCCTCCCTATCTCCCTTTCCCCTTCCCCATCTCCCTTCCCACTTACCCATCTCCCTTTCCCCCTTCCCCATCTCCCTTTCCCCCTTACCCATCTCCCTTTCCCCCTTACCCATCTCCCTTTCCCCCTTACCCATCTCCCTTCACCCTTACCCATCTCCCTTTCCCCCTCCCTATCTCCCTTTTCCCTTCCCCATCTCCCTTTCCCCCTACCCATATCCCTTTACGTCCTTCCCCATCTCCCTTTCCCCCTTCCCCATCTCCCTTCCCCCCTTACCCATCTCCCATTCCCCCTACCCATCTCCGTTTCCCCCTCCCCATCTCCATTCCTACTTATCCCTCTTTCTTTCCCGCTTACCAATCTCCCTTCCCCCTTACACATCTCCCTTTCCCCCTACCCATCTCCCTTTCTCCCATCTCCCTTTACCTCTGTACCCATCTCCCATTCCCCCTTACCCATCTCCCTTTCCCCTTCCCATCTCCCTTTACCCCCTTACCTATCTCCATTTACTCCATCTCCCTTTCCCTTCCCCCATCTCCCTTTTCCCTTCCCCATCTCCCTTTCCCCCTACCCATATCCCTTTATGTCCTTCCCCATCTCCCTTTCCCCCTTCCCCATCTCCCATTCCCCCTTACCCATCTCCCATTCCCCCTTACCCATCTCCCTTTCCCCCTTACCCATCTCCCTTTCCCCCTTACCCATCTCCCTTTCCCCCTTACCCATCTCCCTTTCCCCCTTACCCATCTCCCTACCCCCTTCCCCATCTCCCTTCCCACTTATCCATCTCCCTTTCTCCCTTCCCCATCTCCCTATACCTCCTTACCCATCGCCCTTTCCCCCTTACCCATCTCCCTTCACCCTTACCCATCTCCCTTTCCCCCTCCCTATCTCCCTTTCCCCTTCCCCATCTCCCTTCCCACTTACCCATCTCCCTTTCCCCCTTCCCCATCTCCCTTTCCCCCTTACCCATCTCCCTTTCCCCCTTACACATCTCCCTTTCCCCCTTACCCATCTCCCTTCACCCTTACCCATCTCCCTTTCCCCCTCCCTATCTCCCTTTTCCCTTCCCCATCTCCCTTTCCCCCTACCCATATCCCTTTACGTCCTTCCCCATCTCCCTTTCCCCCTTCCCCATCTCCCTTCCCCCCTTACCCATCTCCCATTCCCCCTACCCATCTCCGTTTCCCCCTCCCCATCTCCATTCCTACTTATCCCTCTTTCTTTCCCGCTTACCAATCTCCCTTCCCCCTTACACATCTCCCTTTCCCCCTACCCATCTCCCTTTCTCCCATCTCCCTTTACCTCTGTACCCATCTCCCATTCCCCCTTACCCATCTCCCTTTCCCCTTCCCATCTCCCTTTACCCCCTTACCTATCTCCATTTACTCCATCTCCCTTTCCCTTCCCCCATCTCCCTTTTCCCTTCCCCATCTCCCTTTCCCCCTACCCATATCCCTTTATGTCCTTCCCCATCTCCCTTTCCCCCTTCCCCATCTCCCATTCCCCCTTACCCATCTCCCATTCCCCCTTACCCATCTCCCATTCCCCCTTACCCATCTCCCTTCCCCATCTCCCTTCCCACTTATCCATCTCCCTTCCCCCCTTACCCATCTCCCTTTCTCCCTACCCATCTCCCTTTCTCCCATCTCCCTTTACCTCCTTACCCATCTCCCTTTCCCCCTTACCCATCTATCTTTCCCCCTTACCATCTCCCATTCCCCCTTACACATCTCCCTTTTCCCCTTACCCATCTCCCTTCACCCTTACCCATCTCCCTTTCCCCTTCCCCATCTCCCTTCCCACTTACCCATCTCCCTTTCCCCCTTCCCCATCTCCCTTTCCCCCTTACCCATCTCCCTTTCCCCCTTACCCATCTCCCTTTCCCCCTTACCCATCTCCCTTCACCCTTACCCATCTCCCTTTCCCCCTCCCTATCTCCCTTTTCCCTTCCCCATCTCCCTTTCCCCCTACCCATATCCCTTTACGTCCTTCCCCATCTCCCTTTCCCCCTTCCCCATCTCCCTTCCCCCCTTACCCATCTCCCATTCCCCCTACCCATCTCCGTTTCCCCCTCCCCATCTCCATTCCTACTTATCCCTCTTTCTTTCCCGCTTACCAATCTCCCTTCCCCCTTACACATCTCCCTTTCCCCCTACCCATCTCCCTTTCTCCCATCTCCCTTTACCTCTGTACCCATCTCCCATTCCCCCTTACCCATCTCCCTTTCCCCTTCCCATCTCCCTTTACCCCCTTACCTATCTCCATTTACTCCATCTCCCTTTCCCTTCCCCCATCTCCCTTTTCCCTTCCCCATCTCCCTTTCCCCCTACCCATATCCCTTTATGTCCTTCCCCATCTCCCTTTCCCCCTTCCCCATCTCCCATTCCCCCTTACCCATCTCCCATTCCCCCTTACCCATCTCCCTTTCCCCCTTACCCATCTCTCTTTCCCCCTTACCCATCTCCCTTTCCCCCTTACCCATCTCCCTTTCCCCCTTACCCATCTCCCTACCCCCTTCCCCATCTCCCTTCCCACTTATCCATCTCCCTTTCTCCCTTCCCCATCTCCCTATACCTCCTTACCCATCGCCCTTTCCCCCTTACCCATCTCCCATTCCCCCTTACCCATTTCCCATTCCCCCTTACACATCACCCTTTTCCCCTTCCCCATCTCCCTTCCCACTTATCCATCTCCCTTTCCCCCTTACCCATCTCCCTTTCCCACTTACCCATCTCCCTTTCCCCCTTACCCATCTCCCTTTCCCCCTTACCCATCTCCCTTCCCCCTTTACCCATCTCCCTTCCCCCTTTACCCATCTCCCTTCCCCCCTTACCCATCTCCCTTCCCCCCTTCCCCATCTCCCTTTCCCCCTTCCCCATCTCCCTTTCCCCCTTACCCATCTCCCTTTCCCCCTTACCCATCTCCCTTTCCCGCTACCCA
This sequence comes from Chiloscyllium plagiosum, assembly GCF_037043375.1. Classification (NCBI taxonomy): domain Eukaryota; kingdom Metazoa; phylum Chordata; class Chondrichthyes; order Orectolobiformes; family Hemiscylliidae; genus Chiloscyllium; species Chiloscyllium plagiosum. The sequence goes on along the minus strand of NW_028270157.1, from coordinate 12,970,603 downwards.
TCTCCCTTTCTTCCATCTCCTTTTCCCACTACCCATCTCCCTTTCTCCCATCTCCCTTAACCTCCTTACCCATCGCCCTTTCCCCCTTACCCATCTACCTTTCCCCCTTACCCATCTCCCATTCCCCCTTACACATCTCCCTTTTCCCCTTACCCATCTCCCTTTTTCCCTTACCCATCTCCCTTCCTCCTTCCCCATCTCCCTTCCTCCTTCCCCATCTTCCTTCCCACTTATCCATCTCCCTTTCCCCCTTACCCATCTCCCTTTCCCCCTTACCCATCTCCCTTTCCCCCTTCCCCCTTACACATCTCCCTTTCCCCCTTACCCATCTCCCTTTCCCCCTAACCCATCTCCCTTTCCCCCTTACCCATCTCCCTTTCCCCCTTACCCATCTCCCTTTCCCCCTTACCCATCTCCCTTCCCCATCTCCCTTCCCACTTATCCATCTCCCTTCCCCCCTTACCCATCTCCCTTTCTCCCTACCCATCTCCCTTTCTCCCATCTCCCTTTACCTCCTTACCCATCTCCCTTTCCCCCTTACCCATCTATCTTTCCCCCTTACCCATCTCCCATTCCCCCTTACACATCTCCCTTTTCCCCTTACCCATCTCCCTTTTCCCCTTCCCCATCTCCCTTCCCACGTATCCATCTCCCTTTCCCCCTTACCCATCTCCCTTTCCCACTTACCCATCTCCCTTTCCCCCTTACCCATCTCCCTTTCCCCCTTACCCATCTCCCTTTCCTCCTTATCCATCTCCCTTTCCCCCTTACCCATCTCCCTTTCCCCCTTACCCATCTCCCTTTCCCTCCTTTCCCATCTCCCTTTCCCCCTCTCCATCTCCCTTTCCCCCTCCCCATCTCCCTTCGCCCCTTACCCATCTCCCTTCCCCCCTACCCATCTCCCTTTCTCCCTTTACCTCCTTACCCATCTCCCTATCCCCCTTACACATCTCCCTTTCCCCCATCCCCATCTCCCTCTCCCCCTTACCCATCTCCCTTCCCCCCTTACCCATCTCCCTTCCCCCCTTACCCATCTCCCATCTCCCTTACCCCCCAACCCATCTCCCTCCACCCCTACCCATCTCTCTTTCCCCATCTCCCTTTACCTCCTTACCCATCTCCCTTTACCCCTTACCCATCTCCCTTTCCCCCTTACCCATCTCCCATTCCCCCTTACCCATCTCCCATTCCCCCTTACCCATCTCCCTTTTCCCCTTACCCATCTCCCTTTACCCCTACCCATCTCCCTTTCCCCATCTCCCTTTACCTCCTTACGCATCTCCCTTTCCCCCTTCCCCATCTCCCTTTCCCCCTTCCCCATCTCTCTTTCCCCCTTCCCCATCTCCCTTTCCCCCTTATCCATCTCCCTTCCCCCTACCCATCTCCCTTTCCCGCTACCCATCTCCCTTTCTCCCATCTCCTTTTCCCACTACCCATCTCCCTTTCTCCCATCTCCCTTTACCTCCTTACCCATCGCCCTTTCCCCCTTACCCATCTACCTTTCCCTCTTACCCATCTCCCATTCCCCCTTACACATCTCCCTTTTCCCCTTACCCATCTCCCTTTTTCCCTTACCCATCTCCCTTCCTCCTTCCCCATCTCCCTTCCTCCTTCCCCATCTTCCTTCCCACTTATCCATCTCCCTTTCCCCCTTACCCATCTCCCTTTCCCCCTTACCCATCTCCCTTTCCCCCTTCCCCCTTACACATCTCCCTTTCCCCCTAACCCATCTCCCTTTCCCCCTTACCCATCTCCCTTTCCCCCTTACCCATCTCCCTTCCCCCTTCCCCATCTCCCTTCCCACTTATCCATCTCCCTTCCCCCCTTACCCATCTCCCTTCCCCCCTTACCCATCTCCCTTCCCCCCTTACCCATCTCCCTTCCCCCCTTACCCATCTCCCTTTCTCCCTACCCATCTCCCTTTCTCCCATCTCCCTTTACCTCCTTACCCATCTCCCTTTCCCCCTTACCCATCTATCTTTCCCCCTTACCCATCTCCCATTCCCCCTTACACATCACCCTTTTCCCCTTACCCATCTCCCTACACCCTTACCCATCTCCCTTTCCCCCTCCCTATCTCCCTTTCCCCTTCCCCATCTCCCTTTCCCCTTCCCCATCTCCCTTCCCACTTACCCATCTCCCTTTCCCCCTTCCCCATCTCCCTTTCCCCCTTCCCCATCTCCCTTTCCCCCTTCCCCATCTCCCTTTCCCCCTTACCCATCTCCCTTTTCCCCTTACCCATCTCCCTTCACCCTTACCCATCTCCCTTTCCCCCTCCCTATCTCCCTTTTCCCTTCCCCATCTCCCTTTCCCCCTACCCATATCCCTTTACGTCCTTCCCCATCTCCCTTTCCCCCTTCCCCCCTTACCCATCTCCCATTCCCCCTACCCATCTCCGTTTCCCCCTCCCCATCTCCATTCCTACTTATCCCTCTTTCTTTCCCGCTTACCAATCTCCCTTCCCCCTTACACATCTCCCTTTCCCCCTACCCATCTCCCTTTCTCCCATCTCCCTTTACCTCTGTACCCATCTCCCATTCCCCCTTACCCATCTCCCTTTCCCCTTCCCATCTCCCTTTACCCCCTTACCTATCTCCCTTTACTCCATCTCCCTTTCCCTTCCCCCATCTCCCTTTTCCCTTCCCCATCTCCCTTTCCCCCTACCCATATCCCTTTATGTCCTTCCCCATCTCCCTTTCCCCCTTCCCCATCTCCCATTCCCCCTTACCCATCTCCCATTCCCCCTTACACATCTCCCTTTCCCCCTTACCCATCTCCCTTTCCCCCTTCCCCATCTCCCTACCCCCTTCCCCATCTCCCTTCCCACTTATACATCTCCCTATACCTCCTTACCCATCTCCCTATACCTCCTTACCCATCTCCCTTCCCCCCTTACCCATCTCCCATTCCCCCTTACCCATTTCCCATTCCCCCTTACACATCACCCTTTTCCCCTTACCCATCTCCCTATCCCCTTCCCCATCTCCCTTCCCACTTATCCATCTCCCTTTCCCCCTTACCCATCTCCCTTTCCCCCATACCCATCTCCCTTTCCCCCTTACCCATCTCCCTTTCCCCCTTACCCATCTCCCTTTCCCCCTTACCCATCTCCCTTCCCCCCTTACCCATCTCCCTTCCCCCCTTTCCCCCTTCCCCCCTTTCCCCCTTCCCCATCTCCCTTTCCCCCTTACCCATCTCCCTTTCTCCCTACCCATCTCCCTTTCTCCCTACCCATCTCCCTTTCTCCCATCTCCCTTTACCTCCTTACCCATCTCCCTTCCCCCCTTACTCATCTCCCTTCCCCATCTCCCTTTCCCCCTTCCCCATCTCCCTTTCCCCCTTACCCATCTCCCTTTCTCCCATCTCCCTTTACCTTCTTACCCATCTATCTTTCCCCCTTACCCATCTCCCATTCCCTCTTACACATCTCCCTTTTCCCCTCCCTATTTCCCTTTCCCCTTACCCATCTCCCTTTCCCCCTTACCCATCTCCCTTCCCCCCTTACCCATCTCCCTTCCCCCCTTACCCATCTCCCTTCCCCCCTTTCCCCCTTCCCCATCTCCCTTTCCCCCTTCCCCATCTCCCTTTCCCCCTTACCCATCTCCCTTTCTCCCTACCCATCTCCCTTTCTCCCATCTCCCTTTACCTCCTTACCCATCTCCCTTCCCCCCTTACCCATCTCCCTTCCCCCCTTCCCCATCTCCCTTTCCCCCTTACCCATCTCCCTTTCCCCCTTACCCATCTCCCTTTCCCCTTTCCCATCTCCCTTTCCCCCTTTCCCATCTCCCTTTCCCCCTTACCCATCTCCCTTTCCCCCTTACCCATCTCCCTTTCTCCCATCTCCCTTTACCTCCTTACCCATCTATCTTTCCCCCTTACCCATCTCCCATTCCCTCTTACACATCTCCCTTCCCCCCTTACCCATCTCCCTTCCCCCCTTATCCATCTCCCTTTCTCCCATCTCCCTTTACCCCCTTATCCATCTCCCTTTCCCCCTTACCCATCTCCCATTCCCACTTACCCATCTCCCTTTCCCCCTCCCCATCTCCCTTCCCCCTTCCCCCTTACCCATCTCCCTTTCCCCCTTACCCATCTCCCTTTCCTCCTTATCCATCTCCCTTTCCCCCTTCCCCATCTCCCTTTCCCCTTCCCCATCTCCCTTCCCCTTACACATCTCCCATTCCCCCTTACCCATCTCCCATTCCCCCTTACCCATCTCCCTTTGCCCCTACCCATCTCCCTTTACCTCCTTACCCATCTCCCTTTCCCCCTTACCCATCTCCCTTTCCCCCTTACTCATCTCCCTTACCCCCTCCCTATCTCCCTTTCCCCTTCCCACTTATCCATCTCCCTTGCCCCCTTCCCCATCTCCCTTGCCCCCTTCCCCATCTCCCTTGCCCCCTTCCCCCTTTACCCCCTTACCCATCTCCCTTTACCCCCTTTCCCCCTCCCCATCTCCCTTTACCCCCTTTCCCCCACCCCATCTCCCTTTCCCCCTCCCCATCTCCCTTTCCCCCTCCCCCCTCCCCATCTCCCTTTCCCCCTCCCCCCTCCCCATCTCCCTTTCCCCCTCCCCCCCTCCCCATCTCCCTTTCCCCCTACCCCCCCTCCCCATCTCCCTTTCCCCCTCCCCCCCCATCTCCCCTTCCCCCTCCCCCCCCATCTCCCCTCCCCCCCTCCCCATCTCCCTTTCCCCCTCCCCATCTCCCTTTCCCCCTCCCCCCCCATCTCCCTTTCCCCCTCCCCCCCCCCCCATCTCCCTTTCCCCCTCCCCCCCTCCCCATCTCCCTTTCCCCCTTCCCCATCTCCCTTGCCCCCTTCCCCCTTTACCCCCTTACCCATCTCCCTTTACCCCCTCCCCATCTCCCTTTACCCCCTTTCCCCCACCCCATCTCCCTTTCCCCCTCCCCATCTCCCTTTCCCCCTCCCCATCTCCCTTTCCCCCTCCCCCCCTCCCCATCTCCCTTTCCCCCTCCCCCCTCCCCATCTCCCTTTCCCCCTCCCCCCCTCCCCATCTCCCTTTCCCCCTCCCCCCCTCCCCATCTCCCTTTCCCCCTCCCCATCTCCCTTTCCCCCTCCCCCCCCTCCCCATCTCCCTTTCCCCCTCCCCCCCCCTCCCCGTCTCCCCTCCCCCCCTCCCCGTCTCCCTTTCCCCCTCCCCCCCCCTCCCCGTCTCCCTTTCCCCCTCCCCGTCTCCCCTTCCCCCCCTCCCCGTCTCCCCTTCCCCCCCCCCCGTCTCCCTTTCCCCCTCCCCTCCCCTCCCCGTCTCCCCTCCCCCCTCCCCCCGTCTCCCTTTCCCCCTCCCCTCCCCCCTCCCCCCTCTCCCCGTCTCCCTTTCCCCCTCCCCTCCCCCCTCCCCCCTCTCCCCGTCTCCCTTTCCCCCTCCCCTCCCCCCCCCTCCCCGTCTCCCTTTCCCCCTCCCCTCCCCCCCCCTCCCCGTCTCCCTTTCCCCCTCCCCGTCTCCCTTTCCCCCTCCCCTCCCCCCCTCCCCGTCTCCCTTTCCCCCTCCCCGTCTCCCTTTCCCCCTCCCCCCCCTCCCCGTCTCCCTTTCCCCCTCCCCGTCTCCCTTTCCCCCTCCCCCCCCTCCCCATCTCCCTTTCCCCCTCCCCCCCCTCCCCATCTCCCTTTCCCCCTCCCCCCCCTCCCCATCTCCCTTTCCCCCTCCCCCCCCTCCCCATCTCCCTTTCCCCCCCCCATCTCCCTTTCCCCCTCCCCTCCCCCTTTCCCCCTCCCCTCCCCCCCATCTCCCTTTCCCCCTCCCCTCCCCCCCATCTCCCTTTCCCCCTCCCCTCCCCCCCATCTCCCTTTCCCCCTCCCTTTCCCCCCCATCTCCCTTTCCCCCTCCCTTTCCCCCCCATCTCCCTTTCCCCCTCCCCTCCCCCCCATCTCCCTCCCCTCCCCCCCCCCCCATCTCCCTCCCCTCCCCCCCCCATCTCCATCTCCCTTTCCCCCCTCCCCATCTCCCTTTCCCCCTCCCCATCCCCATCTCCCTTTCCCCCTCCCCATCCCCCTTTCCCCCTCCCCATCTCCCTTTCCCCCTCCCCATCCCCATCTCCCTTTCCCCCTCCCCATCTCCCCCTCCCCATCCCCATCTCCCTTTCCCCCTCCCCATCTCCCTTTACCCCCCTCCCCATCTCCCTTTACCCCCCTCCCCATCTCCCTTTACCCATTCCCCATCTCCCTTTACCCCCCTCCCCATCTCCCTTTACCCCATTCTCTTCCCCTGCCCCCCCGGGCCGGAGGCTCTATCACATGACGATCCGAGCACCATGGCTGTATTTCCGCGTTCAGCCGGGCTGCCTGTCTGACCCAGTGTCTCTGGGTGCGCTCCGGCTCCTTCGCAGTTTGCAGAGAGAGAGGGAGAGGGAGAGGGAGGAGAGAGAGGAGGGGTTGGTTTTGCCTGAAGTGCTGCACAGGAGGTGCAGAGGGAGAGAGGCAGAGGGTAGGGAAGCAGCATGTTGACCAGGGTGAAATCTGCGGTCGCCAATTTCATGGGAGGCATCATGGCTGGGAACGCCGGTGCGGAGCATGTCAATGGGAGCGAGCTGCCGCTGAAATTCCCCTATAGCAGGCCGGAATTCCTGGGACTGACTCAGGATGAGATCGAGTGCTCTGCGGACCACATCGCCAGACCTATCCTTACCCTGAGAGAGAGCAAGCGGTTACCCTGGAGAACGGGCTATGCAGAGTAAGTGGGACATCGCTTGCAATTGTTTTTGTAACACACTTAATCTCCTCCCCCCGTTCAGCAAAGCGTCTCCTGCTTTAAAATAATCCATTTTAACAGCCTTTATTTTTCTCCGTCTGTCTCTGAATGAAGCTGGTGACATTTCAGTGCGGGCTTTCCATATGAAAACGTCCCTGTTGGTCTCAAATAGGATAAGAAAGATCAGTTTGCATCAGATCCCCTCCTCCCTATGCTTACATAAAATTCCTTCATATCTTTATTTCCGCGATAGCATTCTGCCCAGAACCGGCAGCGAGCAGATGGGGTTGAAGTGAATGTTTATGTCTCCCCCAAATCCTTCTATCTCTTTAATGCAGTTAATCTGGAGGGTTGGGTTGGGTTGGGGGTGGGGGGGGGGAGATGAAAGTACCCCCCACCCCTCTCTCGATGAATGACGTTCCATGACCTGGTAACCACTCTGAGAAGCACAGTGTCAGATTGCAAGCCTGCATCCTGGTGCAGAAGCTGCCTGCTTAAAGGTAGTGTTCAGAGATGGGCGGAGACTCACTGAAACTGCTTCACTTTGCGGCGCGGGTCAGTGCCCTCCCCCCATATCGGAAGGTGCTTCGCACTTTGTAACCCTTCGATGAAATTTGCGTACGTATGCTTGTTCAGGTGGGCGTAGCAATAACTTCCATTAGAGACTTGGAACACCTTTAGGAGGGGAGCTTACTATTTCCTTTTTCAATATCCTGCACAACCAGCCTGAGTATTCTTAAATCACATTTTGAACGTGCATTATGAACTGCATCAGCTATATTTCCTGCAGCCAGTCCTTGCAATAGTGCTATTCATACATAATTCAAAGGCTTGTAGAGTCTGTTTACTTTGAGGGTCAACTGGTGCAGTGCTGTATTAATGTGCGATATCGTGTGCTGCAGTGCATGGATATTAACCTTTTTTTAAAAATAGTAGGATTTTTCAAATTAAAGTTGTTCCTTTAACTCTTTGGGATGTGGGTGTTGCTGGCAAGGCCAACATTTCTTCTCCTTTCTTAACTGCCATGATTTGGAGATGTCAGTGTTGGACTGAGGTGTACAAAGTTAAGAATCACAAAACATCAGGTTATAGTTGTCCACAACCACCTGATGAAAGAACAGCAATGAACATTGAGCGAGATAATCAGTTGAGCTCTGGAATGGTCAGGTAGGCACAATGGGCTGACCAACACCTTCCACCCTGCCAGTTTGTTGGCTATGTGGAACAGTCCATCTTCTGTAGATATACCGACAGCACCCCCCACCTCTTCCTCTGCTTCATCGATGACTGTGTAGGCTCACCTTGTGCTTCCACTCTGACCTCAAATTCACCTAGACCATCTCGAAACCTTCCCCCCTTTCCTGGACCTCTCATCACCGTCTCTGGCGACCAACTAACCACAGACATCTACTACAAACCCACCGACTCCCACAGCTACCTAGACTACACCTCCTCTCACCCTGCCTCCTGTAAAAAAAGCCATTCCTTATTCCCAATTCCTCCGCCACTTCCCCTGATCCCAGGTTGACCAATTCCACCTCAAAGCCCCAGATGGCCTCCTTCCACGATTGCAACTTCCCTTTCCACGTGGTTGATGACGCCCTCCAGTGCATTTCCTCTACTTCACACCCCTTGAATCCCACCCCTCCCAATGCAACAAGGTCAGAACCCCCTGGTCCTTACCTTCCACCTCACCAACCTCTGCATGCAATGCATCATCCTCTGCCACTTCGGCCACCTACAAACGGACCCCAACACCAGAAATATATTTCCCTCCCCACCCCTATCAGCGTTCCAAAAAGACCATTCCCTCCGCGACTCCCTTGTCAAGTCCACAGCCACCACCAGCCCACACCCCACTCCTGGCACCTTTCCCTGCTACCGCAGGAAGTGCAAAACCTGCGTCTACACCATTGCCCCCAATTCCTTCACATCCGTCAGAAATTCACCTGTACCTCTACCAATGTCAGCTACTGCATCCATGCACCCGATGTGGTTTCTTTTACATCGGGGAGACAGGATGCCTACTTGCGGATCGTTTCAGAGAACATCTCTGGCATGCCTGCACCCACCAATCCCACCGTCCCATAACTGAACACTTCACCTCCCCCTCCCACTCCATCAAGGACATTCTGGTCCTGGGCTCCTCCACTGCCAAACCGTTACCACCAGGCGCCTGGAGGAGGAAAGCCTCGTGTTCCATCTTGGGACCCTGCAACCACACAGGATAAATGTGGATTTCAACAGCTTTCTCATTTTCCCCTGCCCCAACATTATCCCTCCAACTTGGCACTGGCCTCCAGACCTGTCCATCACTTCCCCCCCTGACCTATCACCTTCTCTCTCCCCTTCAGCCACCTATCATTTTCTCAGCTGCCTTCTGCCAAACCCCAGCACCTCCCATTTATCTCTCAGCCCCGACTCACAAGCCCCATTCCTGATGAAGGGCTTATGGCCAAAATGTTGATTTTCTTTGGATGCTGCCTGACTTGTGCTTTTCCAGCACCACACATTTGATAATGGGCTGAATGGCCTACTGTGAGCATTGGCATTGAGGGAGATGATTGGTTATGCCCTAGAATACCAAGGCAGGTACAATGGGCTGAATGGCTCATACCTGTTCCTATTTGGGTTTGTTTTCCAATGACACATTACAGTGATTAGATTTTAAATCCAGCTTTATTTTTAATTGAATTTAAATTCCATAACCTACTGTGATAGTCCATTCAGGCCCTCGACTCTGCTTCACCACTCTGCAACATGGCTGATCATTTATCCAAATCCCATTTTGCTGTGTTCCCTGCATCATCCCTAATGTCATTAGTAGCTAGAAACTATAGTGGGAGCAAATTACTGCAGATGCTGGAATCTATACTGACAACAAAAATGTTGGGATCACAAGATCAGGCAGCATTTATGGAGAGGAACCAAGCTAACATTTCAAGTCCAAATGAGTCATCTAGACTCAAAATTAGCTTGCTTTCTCTCCGAGGATGCTGCCTGACCTGTGATTTTAGAAATCTGTTAATCTGTGTCTTCAACCTCTGAGCTTCTTCAGGCCTTGCGATAGAGAAATTGATTTAACATTTTTCTTGTTTAGAATCTATGCCCTGTAAGCTTTAACCTAGCTCTGGATTCATATTCTAGCAACATTACCCATTAGACCTTTCAGAAGCAGTTCAAAAAATGTTTAATCTGATTCAAGATGATCATGAACATGTTTAAATTTGTTCAGGGTGTAGTATTGGCTCTTGCGGTGGTAGTGTCCTTATCTCTGGGCTTGAAGATCTGGGTTTAAGTCACTCCTGCAGTGAAGCTGTGTTACTTGTCTAGTAATAAAGTAGCTTGGATGAATATTTGACTTTGAGCATCCATGGATATTAAGGAAAAAAAAGGAAAGTGCCAGGAATACCCAGTAAGCTGGTCATCTGTGAAGAGAATATTTTGGTAGAGTCAGTGAGCTTTCATCTGAATGTTTCTTGTTCATAGGAAGTTTCAAAATTTTGGGAAATGTTAGAGGTAATGAGTTATAAGCAAACAATTGAATCAGAAAAAGTTGGAAGGAGGGGGTTGGTGAAGAGCAAAATGGTGCAAGGCAAGAGGGATTAAATGACAAAAGAAGTGATATGCCTGGCAGAAGGTGAGATTTAAAATTACTAACTTATTTGGTGTCTGCATAGTCACAGAGCTAAGCAATAGTCTTATCAGCAGCTGGATAGAGTTCTTTAAGAGTCGAAAAGTGATGTGCTGGAAAAGGTAGCATCTAAGGCTAGTCAGGCAGCATCTAAGGCTAGTCAGGCAGCATCTAAGGAGCATGAGAGTCAACATTTCGAGTATGAGATCTTCATCACTTGAGTTCCTCACTTTCTCCTAGAGTTTCTTATGCCCACCTTCAACTTCTGTCAACGGACAATCCTTGACATTTGAGTCCATTATTTGCACTATCTGGTCCTTATGACCTGACAAATGTTTGTGGCATTGGCTAGTGAGAAGCTGTTTGATTCAGTCCCTTGTTATGGTGGAAGAATGGAATCTAGTTGGAGAGGAAGATCGACAATGACAGTAGTTGCTTTCTGCCGCCAAGTTGCTAGTCCTCAACTATTACCGTTTGAGTTGGTCGGTATAACCGTTTGAGGTGGGGTGAAGAGAGGAAAGCTGCTGGTGGCTTGAGGAATGTCATTGAATAGGGACAGTAGCTTGCTTAATGTAAATATCCTTCTGATGTGATGGATGAGGCACAGTTTTCAGGATTAGAAGCATGGGGAAGTGAATCCTGGAATCTCACAGGTCAGTTGGTCAAGTTGATTGAAAATTGTCCGCATTTTGTTGAATTGAGTACATGAATAATTTGTGGACAGATTACTGCAACCCTGGATAGCAACAATCTGAAATTTAGTACATAATGGTAAGAATAGAGCTCTTTAGGCTGCTGGCTTGTGATACCTCGCACCTTACCCAGATACTTAGCTGTTTGTTGAAGAAGTTATTGTAGATTTTGTTTTTTTCCTGCTGCCCTGGTCAGGTGTTGCCTCTGTGTGAGGGTCCTGCCAAAAGGTGATGCTTATAAAACAATGAGGGCAGTTTGTACCTACCCAGGGTGATATTTAGTTCCCCGTTAGCACTAGTATTGTGATGGTGGAATATGCTGGAGATTGTTTTGCTGGTGCTCAGTTTAGGCACCTTGTTTTGCTGTAATCAGCCAGCCTTGCAATATCTTTGTATCTTCTAGCTGTGGCAAATTGAGAGCCTCTGTGCCATAGCAGGTGCCATCAACGTGGACCATGTTAAGGTAAAGATTATGGCATGTAGGTTGGGACTAACACCCTCTTGGATAGCCTATACTCTTTCCTCCTGATGCTTGTCTTGTCACTCTGAACCATTTGCCCCAGCAATACTAACTTAATGGCAATCAATAACCCAGGGAGAGAGAACGCTTGATGTTTGACAAATGGGCCACCATGCCAGACTTTATCATGCACTGCAGCAAGATGTAAACGGCAACAGCAGAACCAGTGCCAGCATCTGCTGTCCAAAAAAAATGGTTAAGAGCTGAAACAAAACCAAAAAACGTTGCAAATACTCAGCAGATCAGGCAGCATCTGTGTGCAGAATCAAGTTTAATCTTGCAGCTCAAGATGACCTTTTATCAGAAGATCAAAATAGAAATAGCTGGAGATCTGTCAAATTAAATGGAAGAATGAAATATAATGCACGACACGTAAGGGGTTTTGAGAGTTCATTTTTGTTTATCCTTGATAAATCAGATTGTGAATGTTGCTGCTTAGTTCATACTGTATGTGTCATCGATTGAATTATGTGTGACGTGATTCAGGAGCATCATTTCAATGTCACAGTGGAACCTTTTTTTAATATCTGCAGTTCATTTTAGCTGAATGCCAGAGTAGTTACTTATGTCTTTCAATCAATCAGGAGCATAGATCAGAGATGTATTATTACAAATCAATGTGTTGCAAAAGCTGCATTGTTATTGAGCCTTTGAACAGGAGAAGCAGTGGCATAGTGGTTTTGTCACAGTACTGGTTTTCAAGAGGTCTAGATGATTGCTCTGGTGACAGAGGTTCACATGCCACCATGGATGTTGCAATATAAGTTCACTTGGTCAATCTGGAATTGAAAACTGGTCATAGGTAATGGTGACATCAATTTTCATAAAAACCCAATACTGTCCTTATGTGGCTCTTTCACAATTATACTTAAACTGGAAGCAAGATGAAATAATTACCAGAGTATCACGTTGGTAATGTCAGGGACAAAGGAATTGGAAGGTGTACAATATTCAGAATGGGAGGAACCAAAGTACTCAGAATGCATTGTCATGTTGAATGTTTTCTGGCAGCCTTGTACCTCACATTCCAGACCACCACACCTGAGAACAGGCAATTGTACAGGAACTGGAACAAAGCCTTTGATAACTTCTGCACACTGTAATCCTTTCAGAATTACATAAAGTACTATTTATAAAACAAAAAGTAACTAGGACAGTGCAGAAGAGAGAGAGAACCTGCACAGTTACTGCCTTTGCTGTTTGAATTCGTGTACCGCTGGACATCAGAGTGCATCTGGGAAAATTAACAAACAGTGAAATTCACAGCTAATCTTGGAGGAACTTTTGGGCGAAGTTCATAGCACAGAATCAGATAAGTTAATGTTATTTTAAGTCTGTCCAAGAGAAAGGCTGCAGTAGTGAGTATAGTGGATTCTTTCTTGATGTATGTTTTTGGAGATAAGTCTCTTGATTAAACTTAAAATATAAGCCATAACTATTAATTTAACTTGGGGCAGTGATTGTGGAGGAATAAGACGGTGTTATTTTCTGGGTCTTAGATTGTGAAGGAGCAAAAATGGCCTTTGCAGTGATATGTACTTCTTGTCAGATGTAGGAGTTTAAAGAGAGTTTAAGGGTTACTGCAGATTATATCTGCCATAAATGCTGTTGGATGCAAATCTTATCAGATCGAGTGGATCGGTTGGAGAGACAGATAGAAGCGATGAGGAATTTGCAACAGCAACAGTATGTGATGGATGGCAGTTATAGGAAGAGGGGAAAGTCTCAGATACAGTCACATAGATGGGTTAACTCCAGGAAGGGTGAGAGAGGTCGGCACCTAGGGCAGGATTCTTTTGTGGATATACCCATTTCAAACAGGTATGCTGTTTTGGAAAATGTAGGGGGTGATGGATTCTCAGGGGAACATAGCACGAACAGCCAAGTTTCTGGTATTGAGACTGGCTCTAATGCAACGAGGGGTACATCGGCTTCCAAGAGATCAATTGTGTTAAGGGATTCTGTAGTCCGAGGTACAGACAGACGTTTCTGTGGCCAGCAGAGAAAAAGCAGAATGGTGTGTTGTTTCCCTGGTGCCAGGGTGAAGGATATCTCAGAGAGGGTGCAGAATGTTCTCACGGGGGAGAGGGGTCAGCAAGAGGTCATTGTCCACATTGGAACCAATGACATTGGAAGGGAAAAGGTTGAGACTTTGAAGGGAGATTACAGAGAGTTAGGCAGAAATTTAAAGAGGAGGTCCTCAAGGATAGTAATATCTGGATTGCTCCCAGTGCTACGAGCTAGTGAGGGCAGGAATAGGAGGATAGAGCAGATGAATGCACAGCTGAGGAGCTGGTGTATGGGAGAAGGGTTCACATTTTTGGATCATTGGGTAGAAGTGACCTGTACAAGAAGGACAGATCGTACCTAAATTGGAAGGGGACTAATATACTGGCAGGGAAATCTGCAAGAACTGCTTGGGAGGATTTAAACTAGTAAGGTGGAGGAGGGGGGAGGGGGTGGGTGGAACCCAGGGAGATAGTGAGGAAAGAGATCGATCTGAGACGCGTACAGCTGAGAACAGAAGTGAGTCAAACAGTCAGGGCAGGCAGGGACCAGGTAGGACTAATAAATTAAATTGCATTTATTTCAATGCAAGGGGCTAACAGGGAAGGCAGATGAACTCAGGGCATGGTTAGGAACATGGGACTGGGATATCATAGCAATTACAGAAACATGGCTCAGGGATGGGCAGGACTGGCAGCTTAATGTTCCAGGATACAAATGCTACAGGAAGGATAGAAAGGGAGGCGAGAGAGGAGAGAGAGTGGCATTTTTGATAAGGGATAGCATTACAACTGTGCTGAGGGAGGATATTCCCTGAAATACATCCAGGGAAGTTATTTGGGTGGAACTGAGAAATAAGAAAGGGATGATCACCTTATTGGGATTGTATTATAGACCCCCCAATAGTCAGAGGGAAATTGAGAAACAAACTTCTAAGGAGATCTCAACTATCTGTAAGAATAATAAGGTAGTTATGGTAGGGGATTTTAACTTTCCAAACATCAATTGGGACTGCCATAGTGTTAAAGGTTTAGATGGAGAAGAATTTGTTAAGTGTGTACAAGACAATTTTCTGATTCAGTATGTGGATGTACCTACTAGAGAAGGTGCAAAACTTGACCTACTCTTGGGAAATAAGGCAGGGCAGGTGACTGAGGTGTCAGCGGTGGAGCACTTTGGGGCCAGCGACCATAATTCTATTCGTTTTAAAATAGTGATGGAAAAGGATAGACCAGATCTAAAAGTTGAAGTTATAAAGTGGAGAAAGGCCAATTTTGACGGTATTAGGCAAGAACTTGTAAAAGCTGATTGGAGGCAGATGTTCGCAGGTAAAGGGACGGCTGGAAAATGGGAAGCCTTCAGAAATGAGATAACAAGAATCCAGAGAAAGTATATTCCTGTCAGGGTGAAAGGGAAGGCTGGTAGGTATAGGGAATGCTGGATGACTAAAGAAATTGAGGGTTTGGTTAAGAAAAAGAAGGAAGCATATGTCAGGTATAGACAGGATAGATCGAGCGAATCTTTAGAAGAGTATAAAGGAAGTAGGAGTGTACTTAAGAGGGAAATCAGGAAGGCAAAATGGGGACATGAGATAGCTTTGGCAAATAGAAATAAGGAGAATACAAAGGGGTTATATAAAGTATTAAGGACAAAAGAGTGACTATGGAGAGAATAGGGCCCCTCAAAGATCAGCAAGGCGGCCTTTGCGTGGAGCCACAGAAAATGAGGGAGATACTAAATGAATATTTTGCATCAGTATTTACTGTGGAAAAGGATATGAAAGATATAGACTGTAGGGAAATAGATGGTGACATCTTGCAAAATGTCCAGATTACAGAGGAGGAAATGCTAGATGTCTTAAAACGGTTAAAGGTGCATAAATCCCCAGGATCTGATCAAGTGTACCCGAGAACTCTGTGGGAAGCTAGAGAAGTGATTGCTGGGCCTCTTGCTGAGATATTTGGATCATCATTAGTCACAGGTGATGTGCGGAAGACTGGAGTTTGGCAAATGTGGTGCCACTGTTTAAGAAGGGCGGTAAAGACAAGCCAGGGAACTATAGACCGGTGAGCCTGACCTCGGTGGTGGGCAAGTTGTTGGATGGAATCCTGAGGGACGGGATGCACATGTATTTGGAAAGGCAAGGACTGATTCGGGATAGTCAACATGGCTTTGTGCGTGGGAAATCATGTCTCACAAACTTGATTGAGTTTTTGAAAAAGTAACAAAGAAGATTGATGAGGGCAGAGCAGTAGATGTGATCTATATGAACTTCAGTAAGGCGTTCGACAAGGTTCCCCATGGGAGACTGATTCGTGAGGTTAGATCTCATGGAATACAGGGAGAACTAGCCATTTGGATACAGAACTGGCTCAAAGGTAGAAGACAGAGGGTGGTGGTGGAGGGTTGTTTTTCAGACTGGAGACCTGTGACCAGTGGATTGCCACAAGGATTGGTGTTGGGCCCTCTACATTTTGTCATTTACATAAATGATTTGGATGCGAGCATAAGAGGTACAGTTAGTAAGTTTGCAGATGACACCAAAATTGAAGGTGTAGTGGACAGTGATGATTACAACAGGATCTGGACCAGATGGGCCAATGGGCTGAGAAGTGGTAGATGGAGTTTAATTCAGATAAATGCGAGGTGCTGCATTTTGGGAAAGCAAATCTTAGCAGGACTTATACACTTATTGGTAAGGTCCTAGGAAGTGTTGCTGAACAAGGAGATCTTGGAATGCAGGTTCACAGCTCTTTGAAAGTAGAGTTACAGGTAGATAGGATAGTGAAGAAGGCGTTTGGTATGCATTCCTTTATTGGCCAGAGTATTGAGTACAGGAGTTGGGAGGTCATGTTGCAGCTGTATAGGACATTGGTTAAGCCACTGTTGGAATATTGCGTGCAATTCTGGTCTCCTTCCTATCGGAAGATGTTGTGAAACTTGAAAGGGTTCAAAAAAGATTTACAAGGATGTTGCCAGGGTTGGAGGATCTGAGCTACAGGAAGAGGCTGAACAGGCTGGGGCTGTTTTCCCTGGAGCGTCAGAGGCTGAGGGGTGACCTTGTAGAGTTTTACAAAATTGAGGGGCATGGATAGGATAAATAGACGAAGTCTTTTCCCTGGGATTGGGGAGTCCAGAACTAGAGGGCATAGGTTTAGGGTGAGAGAGGAAAGATATAAAAGAGACCTAAGGGGCAACTTTTTCACGCAGAGGGTGATGTGTATGGAATGAGCTGCTAGGGTATGTGGTGGAGGCTGGTACAATTGCAACATTTAAGAGGCATTTGGATGGGTATATGAATAGGAAGGGTTTGGAGGGATATGGGCTGGGTGTTGGCATGTGGGACTAGATTGAGTTGGGATATCTGGTCGGCATGGACACGTTGGACCGAAGGGTCTGTTTCCATGCTGTACATCTCTATGACTCTATAACTAAGCAGATTGTCTACTTCAGGCATGCTAGGTAGTACTTCACCTATTGATTATTAAAGTGACTTCAGGTGACCTTAGAATACATATCTGGAAGCACTCAGTTTGGTCATTGCAGTTTGTTATCAAAAGGCTTGTTTAAAAATAATGGATGCTGATTTAATTGACCTTTGGGACCTTTTCTCAAAGGATTTCACTCAGAATGTCTTAAGTATGTGTAACAAAAGGTTTAACTTCAAGTAGTCATATTATTCATTCCTTTCCAACTTGCTAAGTTTAATCAAAACAAAAGGACTTAATGATGAAATGCTCCATTGAGGTAGATTTGGAATGACCATGCCATAAGTAATCCTTTAAAGATGTTTTTAAAATATTGCACTCTACATTGCATAAATTAGGACAATAACTATATTCTTTAGGCTTTGCAGACTGATTGTAATCCCTGGTTTGACCCTTCCCTTGTGTTAACAAAACCTGACAAGACAGATAGTAGGTCAGTTATTTACCGTAGTCCACCGGGATTGTGGACCTTTCTTTGTGTAAGAGTGACATTTGCTTATATAGGTTGAGGAGCAGCACGCAACAAGTATGGGTCCAATGAGGAGGCAGGTTCAAGTTGATCTCAGCTCGATCAGGAATCTAACCTGTGCTCTTAGTGATATTCTGAATCGCATGCTAACCATCTTGCTAATGGGCCATGAGCACATAAGGGGGAATTGAATTTAAGTGTATGTTGATGAAGTTTGGTGAAGAGGGATGAAAGAAGGTTTGTATTGAGATCATGTAGATTGATTAGATCAAATGGCTGCGACTCTGTGTAACTAGATGAAATATCGTCCAATACTAATCTACATGTAAAAAACAAAAGAAGCAAATGTTGTAAACAAAGGAAAAACAGAAATTGCTGGAAAAGTTCAGATCTGGCAGCATCTACAGAGAAAAATCAGAGTTAACATTTCGGGTCATGTTCTGAGGAAGAGTCTCTCGATCCGAAACGTTAACTCTGATTTCTCACCACAGACATTGCCAGAACTGCTGAGCTTTTCCAGCAACATCTGCTTTTGTTACTGATCTGTATTTGACTAGTTGCCAGATCTGTACATATGAGGAGTAGGACACATCAAACACCAGTGAAAGAGCTGCATTTTAAAATATTGCTGTTATCTTGGTTTATTTAGTCATTTTGTCTAAGGAGAATATCTTTACGACAATTTGACTATCTTAACCAAGTTTTTGGAGATGTGGAACTGAGTTCCATATGAATAAAATTAGTTGTCCACCTCTTGTTGGGTAGTACTGGTTGTTCTGGTATAATGCACATTTCATCAATGCAAATTGGATATAACATGATTGATGAATTGCACACTGTTTGGATAACGCAAGCTTTCTACTGAACGGGCACAGCAACTTTCTGGATCACAAGGTTGCAGAGGAATGTAACTGTTGCATTACCTGTAGTCATTCATGTTTTTGAATAGTCAAGCAGCACAGCCAAAGGAGGCCATTGACAAATTGTGGCTCTTATTCTTTGAACGAGCCATCTAGTTTCTCCCAATCCTTTTCTCTTTTCCATTAACATTGCAACGTTTTCCTTTGCAGATATGAAACAAGTCCCTTTAGAAAGTTAGTTATGACTGAAATTGCTTCTGCCAGTCTTTCAAGCAGTGCATTCCTGATTTATCGTAACTCACTGTGTAAAGAAAATTCCTCTGTGTGTCACTTTGGTTCTTTTACCAATTCGCTTAAATTGTGTCCACTGAATGCCAACCGTTTTGTTCGTGGAAACAGTTCTCCCTATGTACTCATGGAGTCATACTGCACAGAAATAGACCCTTCCGTCCAACTTCCCCAGGCCAACCAGATATCCTAAATTGATCTAGTCCCATTTATCAGTATTTGGCACATATCCCTCTAAACCCATCCTATTCATGTACCCATCAGATACCTTTTTAAATGTTGTCATTGTACCCACATCCTACCTCCTCTGGAAACGTGTTCCAGACACGTACCACTCTCTGTGTGGAAAAAGTTGTCCCTTGGGTCCCTTTCAAATCTTTTAAACTTGGTCGAAAATGTTGGGAATTTTAAACCCCATGATTGAATCTCCTTTAAGTTTTCTCAGCTCCAAGGGTGGCAAGCACAGCATCTCTGATCTCTCTACATAGCTGAAGTCCTGCATTCCAGAGAACACTTAACAATGACTGCATTTGATGGCACCCAAGACAATTTTGTTTTTGAAAAAAGTGATTGAAAAGCTCTTAAACAATTAAAATTTAAACTAATCAAATGATTTGATTTATTATTGTCACATGTACCAAGATACTGTGAAAAGTATTGTTTTGTGTGCTAACCAGACAAATCATACCATACATTAGGACATCAGGGCAATATTACAAAATGCAGAATATTGTGTTACAGCTACATAAAAAGAGCAGAGAAAGATCATCTCTAATATGAGAGGCCCGTTCATAAGTCTGATAACAGCGGGGAAGAAGCTTTTCTTGAATCTTTGGTACGTGGTCCTCAAACTCTGATCGAAGAGAGTATAATCGGGGTGAGAGGGTCTTTGATTAGGTTGGCTGCTTTCCTGAGGCAGCAGGAAATGTAGACAGTCAATGGAAGGAAGGCTGGTTTACATGATGGCCTAAGCTGTGTTCACCACTTTTCTGTAAATTTCTTGTGATCTTGGGCAGTGCAATTGCTGTACCAAGCTATGATGAAACCATGGTTTCAGGTGAAAATATGTGTTGGTAATTTTTTTTTAAACTGTCAAAGTAGATATGTTTGTGCTTTTTTAAAAAAGTTTTTTTTAAATTTCATGTGTAGGATGAGAAAAATCAGAAGTGAGCATATGCATATTAAGCACTTTGTATGCGACTTAAATTTGGCAATGTTTAACTTCTGTATGATAATGTATGCAAAATATTTCTACATGGCTGTGTCAGCATGTGCCTAGAAGGTGAAACCAATTATGGAGAATAATCATAGTTTTTATCCAGGTGAGGGGGAAAGATAAACAAGTGCACACTTTCTTTCCTTCCTTGAATTTGCATCAGCACTGTCAACGGAAGTTGTGTTCATTTTCTTTTTAATATCAAGGGAGATCTAAACTGAATCAATGTATAAATTCTTTTATTTTTATGTACACTACGGAATGGTCCAGGAGACTATTACACTCCCTTTTTTATTTAAGGAAAATGTGCTTTTTTTCACTCTTTTTCTCCCTTTTCCAGTTAGACTTTGCAGAATGCACAGGAAACTGTGGCTTAACTTTGTGGTTTAAGAACAGCATGGAGGTTAGAAACAAAATTTCTCATAAGAACACAACCTTAAACTGTGAGTAATGTTGACAACTCTTGGTGTATGCTTGGAGGTTTCATCACAAGACTTCCCACCACAAACCACCCAACTTGTCCATCCTTTTGATGCAGTATTTTGCCTGGGGCCAATTAGAAATAGAACAGACTTCTCACTGATCAACTGATGAATCAGTCACTTGATAGTACAGAACTTGAATACTGCTGGCAAGAGAGATGCATGTCATTGAAGTTTTTTCATAACCATTGCACTCGTCAGAATAGATGCAAGAATGCCAAATCTCAAATAATCACAACAATTTATACCACAGGTGAAAAGTTACAGATTGGTTGGGAAGTAGTTGCCATAGGTAGAAAGTGAGGAAGTAGTTGCCATAGTCAATAGAAATTTCAGCAAAATATTTTTCATAAAATGAGATTGATTTTGATGTTTTCCCATCTTCCTCTCATTTATTTTGTAAACATAACTAAGACCTAAAGCAGAATCAAACACTTTGTCAATGCTTCCATGATTTTTCCACCCCTGTTGCTTAGTGCAATGTTTTTGAGATATTTCCTTAATTCCTGGAAAATGCAAAACAATCTTAACAGGTTGATAATCCTAACTGCAAGTTATAGATACTTGCCCCAAGACTGTTGAGGTTTCTAAACGTCATACGTCTTTGCTTTCAAACAGCAATCAAAAATAAGTGTTTTTTTGTCATATTTGAATACCAGGGAACAGTAGATAACTTAGAATAATTTTGAATCAAAATATAAAACTGAATAGTGAGTAAAATTAGTTACAGAAGCATTAAAGGAGACTCTTTAACTTATGGTTAATTGATATGGATCATCATGGATTCTTGTGCACAACAGAAATCCCTGAGGTTACATAGAAAGTTAAATTAATATTGTGAATTTTTGTTCAGTGGCTGAATGCTTTTCTGTTGGGACATCAATCTGTAGTGACTCATTTGCCATGAAATTAGATCAGTTGAAGAAAACATCATAAGTCTGCAAACTGTCTGTTTGTTCTAAGTTGGCTGGTGTTGTAGAATTAATATCCGACTCCTTATTTGCTTTGCTCAGCGGTGTTGTGATTATTATTTTTTAAAATTTGCTATCCTGGCAAGTTTTTCAATATTCAGTCCACTGTTATTGGACATGATACATGAATCTGTTGAGAGAAGAAATTAGGATATGGAACAGAGTAATTTGGGAAGGGGTCATTAAGAGTCAGGAGATGCATGTAGGTAGGTGGGTTAATTAGTGGGGAAGAAATTGGCAGGTAGAGAATAATGTGGCAGGATGTGAGGTTATCCACTTTGACAGGAAGAATAGAAAAGCAGCATATTATTCAAGTCTGGAGAGATTGAAGAACACTGAGTACTGAGGGATCTGGAATTTAAAAGAGGGAAGTTTTGCCATAGTTGTACAGGCCATTGGTGTGGCAATATCTGGAGTACAGTGTACAATTTTTGTGGTCTTATTTATGAAAGGATATAATTGCATTAGAAGTAGTGCAGAGAGGTTTTACTTGACTCTTCCCAGGAAAGTTTGACTCTGAGTTCATTGCAAGTCTGATGAATGAGTAGTGACTTAATTTTTTGAAATGTGTAAGAGCCTGAGGGGACATAATGGGGTGGATATTAAAAGGATGTTTCCCCTTGTTAGAGGGACTAGAACAAGAGCCATAGTTTCATAAATAAAAGGGTTTCCCATTTAAGTGGGGAATGAGGAAGTTTTGTTTTATTCTGAGGGTCATAAGTCTGTGGATTGCTTCTCATCAGAAAGTGTTGAAGTGCAGATCATTGAATATTTTGAAGGTGAAGGTAGATAGATTCTGAACTAACAAGGGACTTGAAGGATTGCTGATGGGCAGGGAAGTGAAGTTGAGGCCGCAATTAGTTTAGCCATGCTTTTATTGAATGACATGGCAGGCTTGAGGGTCCAAACAGCCTACTCCTGCACCCAACTCATTTTTTTTGTTGTTATAGAGAAAGGCAGAAGAAAAACAAAAGAAGAATAAAGTAGGAGGACAACAGACCACAAGATGCAGTGACAGAGAAATGATGGGTTGGTGATTGCCAAGATCCTGTCCTTTTAACAAGTTGTTTGATGGATAGGATAACAGGTTTTGCAACCACACATTGCACACAGTCAGAATATTAATTGTCTGTTCAAGGTTAGATTTTGATTTGTGCAATGTTATCAGAACTCTTAAAAGTTTTGCAGCCATACAATATTTGATACATAGGGATTACAGTGGCTTTCAATCAGTCAATCAAACCTGATAGTTTCTATGCTGTATTACAGTTGTGAGGTTTTTGTTTGAATATTCTGTTTTAGGAGTGCTTCCAATATAAGGTAAATGAGAGGCGTTATGTGACATGCTGTAATGTCTGCCTGACAGCATACCTGGGTGTTTTGTTTGCTTTTTGATTATAAGAGGCTCAGATTGTTTCATTCGAAGAAGGTTTAAAAGTGTTTATACTTTGAGGCAAGTATAGCAGTCTATATGCTAACATCGATGGACTGAGTCGTCATAGTGACAGAAATGTGTTGAGAATGTCAGGTTTTAAACTGTCCTGCTTTAAAGTGTCCACATACTTGCAAGATGCAATAGAATTGGAATCTCAAGGATAACTAGTCAACACTTCTACCTGGATATAAAGTCCATGTGATTCACAAGGGACTGGGATGTGAGAGGGGAAGGATTTAAGATACCACTGGAAACACTCAGACAAAGTGCTCTGCCAGAATCCAGAAGGTGGGGGAAGGAGTTGTAGGTAGTAAGACACTGTGCTTCACTATTCAGGAATGTGGGTAGGAGGCCTGCACTTGTACTGAAAATACTTAAGCTGGAACAAAAATCTGAGGGGGGGGGAAGATTTATTGTGAAAGACAACTTTGAGTTTAAAGTTCACAGGTTGAGAAAGGAAATGAACAAAAGGAAAGGCCTGGAAGCTAGAAAATAGTTTGGATTGGGTGTGGAGGATTTGAATGCCTAGTGGTTAGCACTGCTGCCTCACAGTGCCAGAGACCCGGGTTCAATTCCCGCCTCAGGCGACTGACTGTGTGGAGTTTGCACATTCTCCCAGTGTCTGCGTGGTTTTCCTCCCACAGTCCAAAAATGTGAAGGTTAGGTGAATTGGCCATGCTAAATTGCCCGTAGTGTTAGGCGAAGGGGTAAATGTAGGGGAATGGGTGTCTGGGTGGGTTGCACTTCGGTGGGTCGGTGTGGACTTGTTGGGCCGAAGGGCCTGTTTCCACACTGTAAGTAATCTAATCTGAAAGCATAGTGTAATGAATACATACGGAGTACGCTTTCAGTTGTGTTAAAAGACAAAATGGAATAAAGTTTAAAGGAAGTGTTTCGTCATTAGTACTTCTTTTTACATTAAAGTCTCAATGCATGAAGTCTTAGCATTTCATTGTTTCATCTAATTTTTTAAAATCATAAATGCTGGAAATGTCAAACTTTTGTGCAGGGCAATGCAAGGGAGATCCTGCAAATACCCACAAACACTTTGAGATCCCTGTTTTATACGACTACAGGAAACAGTATCATCTCAATTTTCATTTAACTCTTTGGACCCCTTTCTGATGGAAATGGCAACTGGACAAAACTGGGACTAGTATGATTGTTAAAACCCATTTAAACATGCACGAGTGGAGAAGAAGAGTTCCAAGATGTAATATTATCTTTTCCTACGTGATAATAGTGACATTAGCTGCAAATTATCAAAGTATGTGTGTTCTAACAATGTACAGCAACAGAAATAATAGCCAGAAATCCAATAAACACTGAAGAGACCTGATTAAGTATAGGCACCTCCAGTGCGATCTGTTTGCAGATCCACTTTGGTCCACAAACTGGTTACATGGAAACATAGAAGGTGGGAGTAGGCCATTCAACTCCTTGAACCTCCTCCGTCATTCAAAATGATCATGGCTGATAATCGAATTCAAAGCCCAATCCCATACACCCTTTGCCCCACCCCAACCCCTATATTCCTTGACCCCTTTAGCCACGAGAGCTGTATCTACCTCCTCCTTGAAAATGCTCAGCCACTCTCTGTGGTAGTGACTTCCGCACTCTCACTATTCTCTGAGTGAAGAATTTCTCCTCAGCTCAGTCTTTAAAAGGTTTGCCTCTTAACCTTAATCTGTGACCCCTGGTTCCAAAAGAATGAAATGGAAGATTTTCCTTCATTTCAGGACCTTTTTACAATCTTGGCATTGCAAGTCACTTTGCAGCCAATGTCACTATTATCATATAGGAAAAGATAATATTACATCTTGGAGCTCATTTCTTTTCCACTCGTGCATGTTTAAATGGGTTTTAACAATCATACTAGTCCCAGTTTTGTCCAGTTGCCATTTCCACCAGAAAGGGGTCTAAAGAGTTAAATGAAAATTGAGATGATACTGTTTCCTGCAGTCGAGCATATTTTGAGAGTCAGCAATAGTGTGCACTGTGGTGAAGAAAATGTAACCAATAGGTTATTGAAGGTGCTTGTTGTCCTTGAGTCAAGCATTGATTAAAGAAAACGTGCCAGAAATAACTGAAACTTATAATGTGCACTATCCTGTTTGTGACTGTATTATCTTCAGTTGTTTAATTTCACAGCTGCTGAAATAAAATGTCATCCTAAAAGGGTTGGAAATCCTGGAAAATCAAATGTTTCATTTTAAGTTGATTGTAATCTGATTAGAACTGTAGATTCAAAATATAGGAAAGCCATCCAATAACCAAAACCAAATAATCTGGGCCCCGTCCGTCTAACATTCACAAATTCCAAGGTAATTCAGCAACATTGTAGATTTTTTTTTGAACATTGACCTGCTGCTCGATAGAGAGAATTTCCTCTTCTCTCTATTTCCAGTAATTCTTAATGGTTACCAGACACAAAATGTTAACTCTTTTTCTTGCCACAGACGCTGCCAGACTTGCTGAATTTCTCTACCAATTTCAGTTTTGTTTCAAATCCCTAAAGTACATAGTTCTTTGTTTTATTTCTGTAGTTTTGTCTCATTTGCAATACTCCTCTAAATACATTGTGACTGTGTTAGTCGATGTTGACAGATGTGCTTTAATTCTGTCTGTTCCTCCTACATGAACCAGTGAGGGAATTTTTTTTGTAACTTGTAAAATCTCCAGTTTCAGTTGTAACTGTTTCTTCCCATGGCTGTTCACTGTCAAAGTCAAATAGCACTACTTTATATTTGCATCATGAATACAGCTGCATTTGGATCATATATATGCCCTCTTGAATTCTTACGGAAATAAAACAAAATCTGCTGTACAAATCTCTTCCATCTTTGTAACTTTCTTTCCAAAATTGATGCTTATCATTGTACTTCTAAACCTTCTCCAGTGAATCGACATGCTAGTGAAGTTCAAGACAAGTGGTACACACAAAAGTAGAAAAATGAAATACTTGCATATATATGTCCTTTTATGTCCCACTGAAGTAATTTTTTGAAGTGTACTGTTGTTATGTAAGAAATGTGGCTGCTGACACATACACAGAAGTCCTACGAACAATAATGTGATAAAGACCACCAAAGCAGAAGAGGAGATAGTGTTAGTTAAGGGCGAAGTTAGTTAAGGGTTAGTTAATGGCTGGGAGAGATCCTATGCTGTTCATCAGAATAATGTCTTGGATCTTTTTACACCACCTGATAAGAAGAACTTGTTTTGATAAGCCTTCAAGTTAGGCAAAGGCTAAAGGACTGTGGCTCATCACCTATAGTTCTTATTGACATAGAAACTCTGAGCAGGTGCAGACCATTCAACCCCTTGAACCCACTCTGTAATTCAGTACGTTTAAGGGCGATCCTCTATCTTATTCCATATTCCTGCTTTCTCATTATATTCCTGAATGCCTTTAAAATCTGAAAAAAATTATCTATATATCTGTCTTGAATATAAACATTCAGTGCCTTTGTCATATACCAAAAGTATATTGCAAGTTGAGGTTTATTCAGTATGACATTAAAAGAAAGCAATATAACAATACAAAATCTCAGGAAACTTTAATAACATTTTGCTATTCATGATATCAAAGGTGCCTTGCAATTCTTGCAAATGTCAGTAACATGCTCGTATAATCTTCAAATTGGTAAATGAGGATGAAAAGAAAGTGTGAACCAAAAAAGATGAGAAACAAATCCAACATAAAACCACAAAAAAAAACTGTTAACTGGAAAAGCTTCCAAACGTTTATAATCTTTTGCCACAAGCACCTGACACTTCCTTTGATTCACTCGCTGTTGGTGAGTTTTCATTTTTTTGCAAAGGACAGTCCCAGTCCATATGATATTTCAGGCATCCTTTTCAATATGTTATTTAAAATATGCAACATTGTATGCAGTTCCTCTAAAAGTTATGTTGAATACTTTTTCGTTTGCAGTCATTCAATTTCATAATTTAGTTCCAGCAAAAAGCTAATGACAAGTATCTTCCTCACTTCATACACTATAACAAATTAATGAAACAATAGAATGTTGGATACAAAGAGAGCTTAAGCAGCCTATCCAACTCATGCCCACTTTACTTCATTAGATAACGCTTCCACAACCTACAGTTCTGCATAAAGACCATAAAAGGCTATTATCATTTCAAAGGCGCAGCCAAAGTCTTACAAAGTCGGATGAGTACGATTTTTACTTTCTTGAGGAAGGAAACCAACCATAAAGAGTCTGTCTTTGCACTGTCAGACTGGAGATAGGAGAGCATTTCATTGCAAGACTGTTGTAGACTCCAGTATTACCAGTTTAATTAATTATGGAGGCTACACTGTAACTTAAGTCAGTGATAAAACTGTTGGTATTCTGCATGTTTTGCAATACTGTGGGAAATAATTCTCACAACTGCAAATGGGGACATCTTTATTCCTAGTCAGTATGGAAATGATTATTGAGTTGGTACTCCTGTTAATTGTACCCAGAGATCACACTGTGAGCAACTGGGGTTGATTTTATACAAACTACAGGGTGACTCCTGTATCTGCAGAATCGTTTTCTGTGGTTTCATTTAGCCGCGGTTTACCATGGCCCAAATATATTATAGGAGAAAGTGAGGACTGTAGATGCTGGATATATTATATTATAGGGAACTATAATATATTACAGGGAACCTTCCGGAACCAGGGACTGGGGGCTGCTGGGAAGGTAAATTTCCCATTTTAAATGAATGGGTTCGCTCCTATCTGTGGGCTTCCGAGGCAAGTCTTGGAACGTATCCCACACAGATATGGGGGACTACTGTAATTGTCTTGCATCTTTCCCTCATACACGCCTGTCTTCAAAAAAGGTTTTATTTTCATGGGCAAAATCCTGACAAAGGGAATTAAATGTGGGAAAATATGAGGTTGTGCACTTTGACAGAAAGAACAGAGGAACTAAATATTATTTAAATGGAGAGAGACTGCAGAACAAAGAGGTTTGGGGGTCCTTGTGCATGAATTACAATAAGCTATCATCAAAATTCGACAGGTAATAGGGAAGGCAAATGGACTATTTATTTTTATTGTAAAGGAAATGGAGTATAAGGTGAGAGGGGAAAGATTTAAAAGGGACCTAAGGGGCAACCTTTTTATGCAGAGGGTTGTGTGAGTATGGAATGAGCTGCCAGAGGAAGTGGTGGAGGCTGATGCAATTGAAACATTTAAAAGGCATTTGGATGGGTATATGAACAGGAAAGGTTTAGAGGGATATGGGCCTGGAATTTTTTAGGATATCTGGTCAGCATAGACGAGTTATACTGAAGGGTCTGTTTCCGTGCTATGTATCTCTATAACTCTAATAAGAATAAGGAAGTCTTGCTAAAACTAAACGAGGCACTAATTAGACCATATTCAGAATTCTGTGAACCATTTGGGTTTCTCTTAGCTAAGGGGATAGGATAAATAGACAAAGTATTTCCCTGGAGTGGGGGGAGTCCAGAACTAGAGGGCTTAGGTTTAGGGGGAGAGAGCAAAGATATAAAAGACACCTAACGGGCAACTTTTTCACACAGAGGGTGGTACATGTATGGAATGAGCTGCCAGAGGAAGTGGTAGAGGCTAGTACAATAGCAACATTTAAAAAGCATCTGGATGGGTATATGAATAGGAAGGGTTTGGAGTGATATGGACCAGATGCTGTCAGGTAGGACTAGATTGGGTTGGGATATCTGTTCGGCATGGACAGGTTGGACCGAAGGGTCTGTTTCCATGCTGTACACCTCTCTGACTCTATGAAAGATATACTGGCATTAGAGACAGTGCAGAGAAGATTTGCTAGATTGATCCCAGGTGAGAAGTGAGTATCTTGTGAGGAGAGGTTGAATAGGTTGGGCTTGTACTCATTGGCATTTTGAAGAAAGAGAGGTGACCTTTTAACATATAAATTATTAGGAGGTATATTGGGATAGCTTTGGAAAGGTTGTTCCCTTGTGGGAGAATCTAGGACCAGAGGGCATAATTTCAATGTAAGGGTCACACATTTCAATAAGGAAGAATTTCTTCTCTCACTGGATAGTGAATCTGGAATTCCTTACCACAGAGTTGTTGAGGCTGGGTCATTAAAAATCTGTCTGTCTTTGAGTATACTTAATCAGTGAGGGAATCAAAGATTATAGGGAAAAGGGAGGAAAGTGGAATTGAGGATCAATTAATGATCTCACTGGTAAACAGACTTCTTATGCCAATTAGCCTGCTTCTCCTCCAATGTCTTATGGTCTTATTGCCTCATAGTCATTTTGCAATTCAAATAACACTGCTTTTTAATAGGAGACTTTTCTGTAGTTTTGGTCATGAGTTCTGTTTGCTTAGTGTCTAATGACTCTGACTGCTCATGAATGGACCTGTATTGGCTGAGAGTCTTGATATGAGTACCGTTCTGTCTTCAACTCATTATCTGACAGTGATGTCAGTACTCACTTTGAGTATTCCAAAGAGCAGCCAGAATGTCATACACATCAATGTGAAACCAGCCTTCCTCTTTTTTTCTCTGAAGGATGTTGCCATTCAAACTGTGAGACTCTCAACAGGAGGTCACATTGAAAAAAGCAATTCAGATACTTGCTATGATCAGTGTGCCACTGTACCCTGAATGATCTTGTGGAGTACACTTGTGGATTCTTCTCGATGTTTTTTTTTAGATTAGATTACATTACAGTGTGGAAACAGGCCCTTCGGCCCAACAAGTCCACACCGACCCGCCGAAGCGAACCCACCCATACCCCTACATTTACCCCTTACCTAACACTACGGGCAATTTAGCATGGCCAATTCACCTGACCCTGCACATCTTTTGGACTGTGGGAGGAAACCGGAGCACCCGGAGGAAACCCACGCAGACACGGGGAGAACGTGCAAACTCCACACAGTCAGTCGCCTGAGGCGGGAATTGAACCCGGGTCTCAGGCGCTGTGAGGCAGCAGTGCTAACCACTGTGCCACCGTGCCGCCCACCATGTTCAGCAGTTTATTTGTTTATTTGTAATACAAATTGTGCAACTAACTTCAAAGATGCCTTACTTGCCAATGAACTGTTCTTAGTTTCACTAAATTGATTACTTATGAGTTGAATATATATTTAAATTATCGCTGCCTCAGTGTTTTTGATCTGTCGTTATTTTGAACTGCAAAACATAAGTCTGGGGTCATAGTTTGAAGATTTAGAAGTGAGCCTGGGTATGGTGATGTTGTGTGCGAATCATCGTGGGGGGACAAACATTGACTTGCTTATTCCCTTGACTTTGTCTCTCACTGTGGATTTCATACTCTCCCACACTGTGTGCCACTTCTGTGTCCTTTCCTTTGTATCGAAATTCCCAGTTCCTCATCATGTAAACAGTAGCAATGAATAGGACTGCCAGGTTCCACTCATGAAAATGCAATACTCCTAAATAGTCTTCTGTATCAGTTAGATAGCTCTTGTGTTTATTATACTTTTTCACAGGGTTGAATAAGTGAGTTATTTTAAACCTGTAATTATATGAGAAGTGCTGTAGAGCTTTTGTGTTTGTTAAAGGTGTACATCTAGTTTATGTCCATTGTACTTTGGTGAATTTCATCATACTTCAAAATGTCACGTGTAAATTCTGTCACACGTACCTAAATGACTAAAATATTTACTTTGATTGCTTCTTTATTCAAGAAAGCAAATCACTGTTGAGTGAACAATGCAGCTTGTACATTATGTCAGAATACTTGAGGCCCTCTAAGCACCAGGGTCCCAGGTTCGATTCCAGCCTCGGGTGACTGTCTGTGTGGAGTTTGCACATTCTCCCTGTGTCTACGTGGGTTTCCTCCCACAATCCAAAAAATGCGCAGGACAGGTGAATTGGCCATGCCAAATTGTCCAGTGTTAAGTGCATTAGTCAGAGGGAAATGGGTCTTGGTGGGTTACTCTTCGGAGGGTCGATGTGGACAGGTAGGGCCGAAGGGTCTGTTTCCACATTGTAGGGAATCTAATCTAAAAAATTGCATTCGAGAGTAGGTCAGAAGGCTGTCTTTGCAAGGGACTTAAAAGATTATGGACAATATCGACACTGCTAGAGATTATAGCACAGAGAAAGGCCCTGCAGCCCATCGCATTCACACAAGTCAAAAACAATCAGCTAACTATCTTAATCCCAAGATAAGGATGTGGGTCTAGGTGTGCTCATCTAAAAGAATCAACGCAGGCTAACAGGCTGAATATAATAATAAAATTTAAGTTTTAATGTAATTTTTCTGATGCTATGACCAGCAAAGAAAAATAATAAAAGGATGCAGAAAGTTACTTTTTTCTTGCAATACTTTCTGCTGTCTTTTTGTTTTCCTTTTTTAATATTGTGATGGTAGTTCAAGTAATATTGCTATTATTATTTGAAAACTTGGGTTCTATCATGAACAGAAACATGTATAACATTGAGTTTGATTTTCATTTCTGTATTGTGTAGTTAAGAAAAGAAGGATTTTGTTTCAGTTTTGAGGTCTATAAACGATAAATAGGTTGTCTGAAAATTTGTTAATGTATTTTAAAAATCAAAGTCCTTGAGGTGAATAGTTCAGTGCTTTTGAAAACCAGGATAAAAGAGAGGTAATAAAATGTGCTTTTATCCAGCAATTTCGTGGGCTATGATATGGAAACATAGAAAAGTTTCCTTTTTAGAGAAAACCATCCAGGAATTCAGTGAATACATAGGTTTCTATAGGAAAGAAGTAGGTTGTTTAGGGAAAAATGACCTCTAACATGAGCAGACAAAAAAAAAGTCCTGAGTGGCTTAGAAGCTAGTAAGATAGAGAGAAGATCCACAAACAGAAGACTTTTAAGATGTCAAGAAGACTTTTTAGAGTCTTCCTGACAGAAGACCAGCAATTTCCCATTGAAAGTAGTGTAAAGAGTGGGTGCTGGATTGTCTGTGACAGTGAGATTTACTGCATTATCCCAGTAGGTAGACCCACAATACCTTTAGAGAGGAAACTCCAGGATCTTGACCCAGCAACAGTGAAGGAATGGTGAGTGGCTGAGAGGGGAACCTGCATGTGGTGGTGTTCCCATGTATCTGCTGCCCCTGTCATTCTAGATGAAAGTAGAAATGGTTTTGGAAGGTATTGTCTAAGGATCTTGTTGAATTTCTGCAGTGCAGTTCCTCATACAGCACTTTCAAAACCGATGACCACTTTTTTTATTCCAGAACAAGTTAAGTCACAAAGTGATCTGGCGACATTGAGAATCAGTACACTGGCTGAATCTAATAATTACTAGATGCGACTATCTGCACAGTATTATCAACGCGCACACTATCATAGAGTCATAGAGATGTACAGCATGGAAACAGATCCTTCGGTCCAACTTGTCCATGCCGAACAGATATCCCAACCCAATCTAGTCCCACCTGCCAGCACCCGGACCGTATCCCTCCAAACCTTTTCTATTCATATACCCATCTATGTTTTATAAATTAGTGCTTTTTTTAACATACAGATTTGATTAAATAGAGATTTTCTTTCCCTATAAACAGTGAGAGGTTAGATTGTACACTGTTTGACCCTTCCTAGTTCCATGACATTTTTTGCCAGTATTTTACATTGACAGGGTAACATTGTTGTGTTACCTGTGGCTTTCTGGAACATGTTTCTGAAGTATCTTTTCCCAACTCTGTCATCCATCTTACATTTAAAACAAAATCATCAGGTAAATGTGAACAGCACACAGGAGATTTTTTTTCTGTGAAGATTTATATGTTTTTATTGACTTTTGACTTCCAGACAAGTATTTTTGAGACTAAAGTGAGGGGAAACTACTTCATTCACAAAGTTGTGAATCGTTGCCATTCTCTACCTTCAGTGACCTATTAGTGCTCATTCATTGAATTTATTCAAGACTGAAATTTAGATTTTTATAATATTAAGATAATCAAGGACTATAAGAAATGAAGTGTTGAGACGGTAGTTCAACTGTTATCACGTTTAACAGCAGAGCAAGCTCAAAGGGCTGAATGGCCTGCTATTTACTGTGTTCTTATTTATTGTCTATTCTTGGTTTCCTCAACCACAGTAAAATCAAAATTGCTTGTGAAAGGCATTTGTGAACCTCTGGGTGTTTACAATAATCCAACAGATGCCATCCCCTCATGTTCTTAGCCCATAGTATTATGAGATTTGTATAATTAGTTTTACTATTTCCCATAGTGTGGTAAGAGCCTCACCTGTAAGTTATTAGGCAACTGCGTGTACATGGACCGCTCTCCACAACAGCATTGTTGTGGTACTTCCACCACAAGACTTGCAGTAGTTCAAGGAGCAACTCACCTTCATGGGCTTGAACAATTGGGAATGGCAATAAATGCTGGCCTAGCCAACATCCACGGAGAGTCATTTTTTTAAAAATAAAAATTCATGATGAATCGCATGATAGAAGAACAAATATAGATTTTTAAATTTGACTATTTATGTTGTAAAGGTCATATTTGTTGGCAGAATCTATTCTTTGCTTGAATCTTTTTACCCCTTCAAGATATTGATGGTCTTTCTACAATAGCATATCCAGATCAGTCATTTCCTGTAGCCTGGCATTTGTAGTTGCATTTCCAACGTCTGGTGCTCTAATATAGGCAATCTTTGTTTATGTTTTGCATCCCACTCTTTAAAAGCACATGATAAAGTGGAATGTAGTTTTGTGAATCCTCCTTGTGGCTAAGTAGGAGCGTGTTAATCCTTGGAGAAGAGTGAGGTCTGCAGATGCTGGAGATCAGAGTCGAAAGTGTGATGCTGGAAAAGCACAGCAGGTTAGGCTGCATCTGAGAAGCAGGAAAATTGATGTTTCGGGCCGGAGCTCTTCATCCGGGTGTTAATCCAACTATGCCTGTATCAGCCCTTTTTGTAAGAGGTTTCTGAGTAATTCCTTTCCTGTAATTGTGCCCTATTGTCCAGAAAAATGTTTTTTTGTTTTTCCAAAGTATATATCTCGCTTTTGTTTTGTAGTCCCAATTGAAAATAGTACTTGGGGACTAGTGAAACTGGTGTTCATCAATGGGTTTGTTGTGGTCTTGTCAGGTTTACAGTGGTTTTGCCATTTTCAATTTCTGCACTCTGTTTTATGTCCCTGTCACCAAGTTGGCATAGATACAGTCATTGTGCAGTTTTCAAACTTGTTCTGACCACATTTTTATTCAGCACCCGTTGAATTCATTACTTGTTTGTCTCCATTGTTCCTGCTTCCTTCCCTCAATAAAGCATCTAAATTAGTACATGAGTTGAAAGCTGGCAAAGCATTTAATGATACCTGAAAAGTATTTTTCTTTTTTTTTTTGGCAGGCTGATCAGTAAGACAGTTTAATAAACTGAAAACCGTTTCTTTCTGGATCATAACGTCATACAGCATGGAAACTTGCCCTTCAGTCCAACTCTTCGTGATGACCAGATATCTCAATGTGACCTGGTCCCATTTATCGCAATGTGGCTTGGTTATAAGTTCCAATGGGAAATGATTAACTGTTTACATTTCCTGAACTCCCCTCAAAGCAGCTTCCTCTCTCAATATGATGATTAGTATTTAACTAGCATTAGTTTGCAGGATGATATAGATGGGCTAATCAGTGATAAATGGAATTCAATCTGGATAAATGTGAGGTAATGCACTTGGGCAGGACAAACAAGGCAAGAAAATAATTGATGAACATTAGGACCCTGGGAAGCACCAAAGATCAGAGGGACTTCAGTGTGCATGTCCACCGGTCCCTTAGGTATCAGGTCAATGGTATATTTGTTTTTAGTAGCTTACAGTTTGAGCAGGGAGGTGGAACTGTCCATTTGTTTTGTTAGGCCATAGCCAGAGTATTGTCTGCAGTCCTGGAATCCACATTATAGGAGGGATATGATTGCGATAGAGATGGTGCAGAGATTCACCAGGATGTTGCTTGGGCTAGAGAGTTCTAGTAATGAAGAGAGATTGGACAAACCCAGGTTGTTTTCCTTCGAATAGAGGAGATTGAGGGGAATGTAATTGAGGGACATAGATGGTTTCTTCCTGTCTAACTTTTGCCCTTGAAGGAAGGATCAATAAGCAAGGGGCATAGATTTAAGTTAAGCGGCAGAATGTTTTAGAGGAGCTGTGAGGAAAAACCTTTTCTCCCAGAGAATAGTGGGAATCTGGAACTCGCTGCCTGTGAAGGTGATAAAAGGAAAGGCAGAATTCATCATAACATTTAAGAAGTATTTAGATTTGTATTTGTGATGCCATGGCATACAAGGCTGTGGGCCACATGATGGAAAATGGCATTAGAATAGTTAGGTGGTTGTTTTTGACCAGCACTTCTCACAATCTCGTATGCTGCATTCACCACTCACAATCGGTCTCCTCTACATTGGGGAAACAAAGCGTAGACTGGGTAACCACTTGGCAGAACTTCTACATTCTGCCTGCAAAAAAGCTGAGCTTCCAGGTGCTTGCCACTTTAACACACCCATCCTGTTTCTTGGCCAATATCTCTGTCTCTGGCTTGCTGCAGTGCTCCAGTGAAGCTCAGCACAAGCTGGAAGAACAGCATCTTATTTTCCACTTGGGGACTCTGCAACCCTCTGGACTGAATATAGAGTTCAATACTTTTAGGGCCTGAACTTCCCCATGTCCCAGCCTCCTACCACACACACCAGGCCTTGTTACCACATAGTCTGCCATTGCATACTACCTATTGTTAGCCACTAACAGTCTCCATTAACAGCTATTCACCCTCCCAGCCAGATTGTTATCGACTCCTTTGTCTGTCCAACTATTCTCTTCTCTCTTTGGACTCTATCCCCAACTATCGTTTACTCCTTACCCTCCTCCCCCCACTCTATCTTCTGCATGTAAACTGATATTTTCCTAGCTACCATCAGTTCTGAGGAAGGGTCACCAAACCTAAAATATTAACTTTGATTTCTCTTCAAATGCTGCCCAGACCTTCTGAGCTTTTCCAGCAATGTCTGTTTTTGCTTCTGATTTGCAACATTTGCAGTTCTTTCGGTTTTAATTCTCACTGTATTGGCTGATAGCAATTTTACTGCATGGTAAATATTAATACTGTACACACCATTGACTGTGCTGTAGGACAGCAACCCACAGCTCCAGAGCCACTTACAGCTCTTTAATGTCTACTTGGGATCAAGAATGACTAGAATGCAGTTCAATGGGCTCTAATATTTCGGGTTGTACTTGTTAATGTGACTGCTGAACACTTCTGATGAAACCTCTGTGTTCAGTGTGCTCCCTGACAAGCCCATGAACATTTTGGCTGGTCAGAAGTCTGTTCCGCCATGAGTCGGCGGGAAAGTTTCACCTCTGAGGGTATTCTTAAAGCATTTCCCATTCTTTTTGGAGTGTCCTGCTACAAGTGAGATCCAAGTGTAGCAATCACTTTGCAATGCTGCTGTTGAGCATATGAGTGGCAAGATTCATTCAGAGTTAATAAACACCTTGATGCTTGGGAAGTTTGGGGAGAAACTGATCCAGCCAATGCTGGAGAAACACAGTAGATCTGGCAGCATCTTTGGAGAAAGAGAAACTGAGTTAGTGTTTTGAGTCCAATGACTTCTTCAGAACTTCAAACACTGGGAGAGAACACCAGTTATTGAACCACCTCTTTTGCCACCATGTGGTTCTGATTCTTGTTCCGCTAGCTCTCAATCACCTCCATTGTTCCCAACATTTTTTTTCTGCAGTTGGGTCAGATCTACAAGGGGGATGCAAAGTCTGAAAATAATAAAGTAAAGTAACAGCCACACTTATATTGTGGAAATATAAGGCTGTTCATTATGCTGTACAAAATTCAGGTAATTACTGATAAAGTGATCTAAGCCTGTTCAAATAGTTTAGCTACACCAGGATTATATTAATATGAGCATCCAAATTAAGAGTAGACCAGTCGACCCCTCAAGCCTGCTCTGCCATTCAATGAAATCATGGCTAATCTGATTAGTCCATATTCCATCAACACCCAACAATCTTTCACCCCTGTTGTTTGTCATATATCTATCTATGCTTTAAAAATATTCAAAAATTCTACTTTCACCTTTTAAACTTTACTAGTTTTGGGTTCTCCTACACAAGAAAGCATCCTTTCCGTAGTCACCTTGTCAAAATACCTCAGTGTTTTATGTCTCATTTAAGTCCCACCATCATCTCAACTCCTGTGGATATAAGTTTAGCTTCCCCAACCTTTCCTCCTAAAATAACCTGCCCATTCCAAATATTAGTTGAATAAACCTTCTCTGAACATCTTCTAATGCATTTGCATCTACCGAGACAGTGGCTTTTTATTTTTCTGGAGTTTTAATTGTGGACTGAAATGGGATTGTTTTAAAAATTAAGGATTATTTGTTTCTAAAAGCAAGTAAACTGGCGCTCATCATAAGCACCACTTATGTAGCTGATTCTTCAAGCAATAGTTGAAGCATAGTTAGCAGATTAACTAGAATATAGAAATGGAGATTCATCTGGCAACAAGTAGCTGATTGGTCTGTGGACTAGTGACCAATTATTGATGAAAAAAGCCATCTAAATGTCAACAACCATGTGATTTGGTTCTTGGGTAGCTGAACAGCTTAGAGCTGTGAACACAATAACCATCAGATCTCTATCAACTCAGGAGCTTTTTCTGTTTTCTACAATTAAAGCCACTTTAAGTCTGAAGAAAACCAATGAAACAAAAACATTAAATTGCTGGAAAAGCTCAGAAGGTCTGGCATCGTCTGTGGAGACAAATCAAAGTTAACATTTTGGGTCCAGTTGCCCTTACTCAAAATCAATGAATCTTCCCTTCAGGATTTGCTGTAAGCTGTGACTTATAATTGCTAATTTAGAGACCTTTTATAATTGTGAACCAGCCATCCTGTGCAATTTGCAAATGAATGAAAGCACCTGGAAGAGGATCAAGGAGCAATGTTCTGATAATCAGATCCTCTGACCAGAGATCTCTGACTGATTTCCCAGCTTTCTCTCTGTCCATAACATCCATGTTTTTCCCTGTCTATGTCCATCTATATGTGCGTGTGCTCGTAAGGGGGAATTCACAAAGGGATTAGAGTTTTAACTGCTGGAGTTATATGCCGTCGGTTCATAATTATTTCCCTGTAGCTAGAGCTTTTTTTTAGACTTGTAATAAATGTTGATTCTTGATCCATACAGAAATTTGGACCATGCTTTCTATCATACTGGATCTAAAAGAAAAGCAAAATATGTGCTTTTGCATGGTTCTATAAAGTCCTTGACATTATGATGACTCTGAGAATAGTGAGGATTGATTTCCAGTGTATTATTCTAGTAAAGTATAACACATGGCTCAGTGGTTAGCACTGCTGCCTCACAGTACCGGGTTTGATTCCAGCATCTGGCGACTGTCTGTGTTGAGTTTGCACATGCTACCCGTGTTTGTGTGGGTTTCCTCCACGTGCTCTGGTTTCTTCCCACAGTCCAAAGATGTGCAGGTTAGGTGAATTGGTGTTCAGGGATGTGTAGGTTATGTGCATTAGTCAGGGGAAATGTAGACTAATAGGGTAAGGTAATGGATCTGGTTGGGGTACTCTTCAGAGGTCGGGTGTGGACTTGTTGGGCCGAAGGGCCTGTTTTCATACTGTAGGAATTCTAATTCTAATTCTAATTCTATTTCTAAAACCAGGAGACTAATACAGAACACAGTACTCCAGATGCTGTCTCTCAAGTGTTCTGTATTACTGAGGCATAACCTTCCGAACTTGTTATTCAATTCCCATTGCAATAAACAAAAATCTATTATCTTTCCTAATTACTTGCTGTATCTGCAGATTGAGCTTCTGCAATTAGTGCATTAGAACACTCAGTCTGCATTTCAGACTCTGTAAACTTTTCCTATTGAGATAATGTCTTTATTCTTCTCACCAAAGTGGACAATTTCACATTTCCCCACATGATACAACAGGACTTTGCCCATTTGTTTAACCATCTATATCCCTTTGTATACTAATGTCTTCAGGAAATGGTAAGGGTGGCCAGATAATGGCTAACAAGGAAAGTTAAGAATAGTATTAGATCCAAGGATAGAATGTACAAATTGGCCAAAAGTAGCAGCAGACCTGAGGATTGGGAGCAGTTTAGGTTTCAGCAAAGGAGGATGAAGGGATTGATTAATAGGTTATGAGAATAAGCTTATGCGGAACGTATAAGAGCTTTTACAATAATTTATAAGTATGTGAAGAGAAAAAGATTAGTGAAACAAATGGAGGTCTCTTTAGGATCAGAATTCAGGGAAGTTGTAATGGAGAACTGAAACGTGGCAGACCAATTTAATATGTACATTGGTTCCGTCTTCACAAAGGAGCACACAAATAACATCCCAAAAATACTGGGGAAAGCAGGACCTAGAGAGAGAGGTAAGAAATGGTGTAGGGGAAATTCATGGGATTAAAGGCTGATAAATCCCCAGAATCTGATAATCTATATCCCAGAGAATTTGACAAAGTGGCCCTAGAAATGGTGGGTGCATTGGTGGTGATCTTTCAAAATTCTCCAGCTCTGGAATAGTACTTGTGAATTGGCAGATAGCTAATGTAACCCCACTTTTGTTTAAAAAAAACATCTTGTCCACGCCGACCAGACATCCCAGTCTGACCTAATCCCATTTGGCCTGTAATCCATCTAAACTATCCCTATTCATATACCCATCCAGGTGCCTTTGAAATGTTGTAATTGTACCAGCCTCCACCACTTTCTCTGACAGTTCGTTCCATGCACACACCACCCTCTGCTTGCAAAGGTTACTTCTCAATTGTCTTTATAATCTTTCCCCTCTCATCTTAAACCCATGCCCTCTAGCTTTGGACTCCCCTCATGCTTAGGAAAATATCTTGGCTATTCAACCTATCCATACCCCTCATGATTTTATAAACCCTCTATAAGATCACCCATTAGCCTCTGGCGCTCTAGGGAAGAAAATCCCAGTCTATTTACCTCTCCCTTTAATTCAAACCTCCTTGCAAATCTTTTCTGCACCCTCTCAAGTTGAACAGCGTCTTTCCTATGACTCTATAGAAAGATGATCAGAATTGTACACTGTATTCTGAAAGTGGCCTTGCCAATGTTCTGTACAGCCATAGCATGATATCCAAACTTTTAATATTGAATGTTCTGAGCAATGAGGGCAAGTATGCCAAACGCTGCCTTCACCACCCTGTCTATCTGCGATTCCACTTTCAAGGAATTACACACCTGCACCCTTAGGTCTCATTGTTTGGCAACATGTCCAAGGTCCACTAACTCGATAAATCCTACCCTGCCCTGCCCTGCTTTGCTTAACCAAATTGCAACACCTCACATTTAACTAAATTAAAATCCATCTGCCACTCATCAGCCTATTGGCCCATCTGATCAAGGTCTCATTGTACTCTGAGATAACCTTCTTCACTGGACAATAAACCACCTATTTTGGTGTCATCTGCAAACTTACTAATC
This sequence comes from Chiloscyllium plagiosum, assembly GCF_037043375.1. Taxonomy (NCBI): domain Eukaryota; kingdom Metazoa; phylum Chordata; class Chondrichthyes; order Orectolobiformes; family Hemiscylliidae; genus Chiloscyllium; species Chiloscyllium plagiosum. The sequence continues at coordinate 12,930,371 of NW_028270157.1, read as the reverse complement.
ATATCTCCTGTATTCACATACATATCATTCATATAAATGACGAAAAGCACTAGACCCAGCACTTTGTCGTTACATGCCTACAGTCTGAAAAATTACCCTCTACCACCACCCTCTGGTCTCCTATCTTCAAACCAATTTTGTATCCAATTAGCTAGCTTCCCTGGATCCCATGTGATTTCACCTTTCTAACCAGCCTACCTTGTCAAACGCATTGCTGAAATCTATATAGACAACATCTAGTGCTCTGCTTTCATCTAGCTTCTTTGTCACCTCTTCAAAAAACTCAAGTTAGTGAGACATGATTTCCCATGCACAAAGCCATGTTGACTATCCCTATCTTGCCTTTCCAAATGCATGTACATTTTGTCCCTCAGAACCCTTCCTACTGACGTAAGGCTCACCGGTTTATAGTTCCTTGACTTTCCTTACAGACTTTCTTAAATAATGGCACCAAGTTAGCCACCCTCCAGACTTCCAGTACCTCCCTCATTAATGTTGATGATACAAATACTTTAACAATCTCTTTCCTAGCTTCCCAGAAAGTTCTATGAATACCTGGTCAGGTCCTGTTGATTGATCTACCCTTATACATTTTAAGACCTTCAGCACTGACTCTTCTGTAATATGAAAGACGTCCCTATTCAATTCCCCAAGTACTTTTTCATGTCCTCCACAGTAAATACTGATGCAAAGTATTTGTTTCGTATCTGTATCTGTATCTAAGGGCCCTATTCTCTCCCTAGTTACTCCTTTGCCCTTAATGTACCTAGAGAGTTAAGGAGAATCCATAGAGATTCTATTTGCCAAAGCCATCTCATGTCTTCTCGTTTCCTTCTAATTATACTGCCGTTATGCTCCTGTAGGGATTTAGTTAATCCCAGCTGTCTATACTTGATATGCCTCTTTTTCTTCATGATAGCCTCAATTTCTCTAGTCATCCAGCATTCCCTATACCTACTAGCCTTGCCATTCACACTAGCAGGAACATACTGTCTCTGAACTCTCATTATCCCAATTGTTAAAGGCCTCCCACTTGCTAACCATGTCTTTACCTGTGAATAGTCTCCCCCTCAATCAACTTTTGAAAGTTCCTGTACAATACCATCAAAATTGGCCGTACTCCAATTTAGAACTTTAACTTTTTGATCAGTTCTATCCTTTTCCATAACCATTTGAAAGCTAATAGAATTATGATCACTTGTCTCAAACTGCTCCCCCAATGACATCTCAGTCTCTTGCCCTGTCTTGTTTCCCAACAAAAGGTCAAGTTTTGCTTAGATTTATGAGAAGGAAATTGTGCATGATAAATCTACAGGAATCTTTGGAGAATATAACTAGTAGAACTGATAATTGGTAACCAGTGGATATGGTTTTCTAAAACTTTGAAAGCCTATGAAGAGATCAACTTGTAAAATTTAAAGTGCAAGGCATTGAGGATAGTGTATTGACATGGATAGAGAATTGGTTGGTAGACAGGAACAAAGAATAGGAATAAACAGGTCATTTTCTGAGTGGCAGGAAGTGACTGGGATATTGCAGGGATCAATGGACCCCAGCTATCACAAAACATATTAATAATACAGATGGAGGAACAAAATGTAATATCTCCAAGTTTGCAGGTTACACAAAACTGGATGGGAGAGTGAGCTGTGAAGTGGATGCAGCTGCTGAAGTGTGATTTCGGCAAGTTGAGTGAGTAGGCACATGAAGTATAACATAGATAAATGTGAGGTTACACACTTTGTTGGCAAATGCAGGAAGGCAGATTAATATCTAAATGGCAATAGATTTGGCAAGCGAGGCGGGGGGTGGTTGCAATGAGATCTGCGTGTCCTTCTGCACCATCCACTGAAAGTAAGTATGCAGGTGTAGCAGGTAGTGAATAGGGCAAATAGTATATTGACCTTCATAGCGAAAGGATTCAAGTACAAGAGTAGGGATGTGTGGTTGCAACTATACAGGACTTTGCTAAGACTCCACTGGGTTATTGTATTCAGTTTTGCCTCCTTATCTGAAGAAGGACTTTTCACTATGAGGGAAAGACAAAGAAGTTTTACCAGTCTGATTCCTGGGATGGCAGGACTGATGTATGAAGAGAAGTTAGATTGGTTAGGATTCTATTCAGAGATGGAAATGCGTTGCTGGAAAAGCGCAGCAGGTCAGGCAGCATCTAGGGAACAGGAGAATCGACGTTTCGGGCATTAGCCCTTCTTCTCCTGTTCCCTAGATGCTGCCTGACCTGCGCTTTTCCAGCAACACATTTCCATCTCTGATCTCCAGCATCTGCAGACCTCACTTTCTCCTCTAGGATTCTATTCACTGAAGTTTACAAAAATGAGAGGGACCTCACAGAAACCTGTAGAACTCTTAGCTGGACTAAACAGGCTAAACTTAGAAAGGATATTCCTGATGATTGGGAAGTCCAGAACCAAGGGCACAGTCTAAGGATATTAGGTAGGCCATTTAAGACTGAGATGAGAAATTTCTTTTCCCAGAGAGTGGTAAGCCTGTGGAATTCTCTGCCACAGAATGCAATTGAGGTAAAAACATCAAATGTTTTTGAGAAGGAGTTAGATATAGATCTAAGGGCGAAAAGGATCAAAGTAGGAAAAGGGTACTGAATTGAATGAGCTTCCATGATCATACTAAATGGCAAAGTAGGCTTGAAGGGCTAAATGGTCTACTTCTGTTCCTAATTTCTATTTTCATCATGTTTCTGTTTAAGTGGTTAATTTCCATTTCACTTGTTGCTGTTCTATAAATGAAAGTTGCAATTAAAACCATGCTATGGGACTCTGGGTTCTCTGTCCTGATGTCTTATGAAAGACTAAAGACATATTTATTTTACAGATAGCATTTGAGACGTGGTTCTGCTCTTTTAAGTTGGAGGATGTACCATTCTATATTGGAGCAAGTGATGCACTTGTGAAACGCTATGGAAAATTCTGCTGCTGACTTATGACTTTATTCATTTATGGGAAGCAATCATCACTGGCAGAGCCAGCACTTATGCTTTTGAGGAAGCAGTGGTCAGCCATCTTCCTAAAGTGCTGTCATCCTTTGGGAGTAGGTACTCCCATAGCGCAGTTAGGAAAGGAGTTGCAGTGTCAGTGAGGAAATGGCAATATAGTTCCAAATCTGATTGGAGTGTGGCTTGGCTGGGAACTTTAGGGTGGTTATGTGCCCATGTGACAGCTGTCCTTGTTTTTTCAAGGTGTTAGGATTTGTGGGCAAGAAAGTTACTGTGGAAGGTGTGGCACGTTGCTGCAGGGCATACTGTAGATGGTACAAAGCTCACCACCTTGGTTTTGCGGCTGTAGCTACATGTGTGATTGATCCATTGAAGTTTCTGGTCAGTAGTGATACCTCAAATTTTATGTGGGGTTTGGAGATGATTATCGTTATTGAAATTCAAGGAGAGATATTTAACCTGTTTCTTGTTGGAGTTAGTTATTGCCTGGCATTTGTGTGACAAGCATACATGATACACAATATCCCAGTTCTGAAATATGCACATCTTGCTGCATGGACCACTTCATTATCTGAGGAGTTAAGGAACTGAACACTGTTGTGTCTTCTTAAGACTATGAAGTTTTTAATTACTATTAAATAAACATTAGATGGGTTCATAACGAAAATCAATTAAGAAGCAATGCAGACATTCTGGCTCCCTTTTTTTCAAAGCCTTCTGCTGTTTTTTTTAACGTGTGTGACTGACACAAAATATTCTGTTTTATTGTGTTATAGTGGTAAGAGGAATTCTTGTGTCACTGCAGATAGTGCCCATGTCTCTGAGTCAGAAGCTCTGGGTTCATGTCTTGCTGTAGGACCCGATTGCCAAGTAACACACAGATAAACAGATGGAGGATCCATTTGTAAATCCTTCCAATATATATAAGTAGCTAGCAGTAAGATGGAATGAGAGTTTTGATTAGTGATGTGATGGAAGGAAATTGGAGCTTCCACTATCACTATCCACAAGCTCCTGTTGTATAATGATGTAAGGTTCTGAAAAGTTAATGCTGAGGAGTACATTAAGCACCACTCAATATGGTGGTGTTACGGGAACCTGGAGGTGGGCAAGGAGGGAGAGAAATACTTTTTTGACCTTCAAAGGAGTAAGATATAACTGCAAGGTCTCCTTAATCTCAGTAACTTTTATCATTTGAGTATAACTGTACACAGTTGCTGTCAAGCAATAAGCTACATGCTTCTCATGTCCAGAACCTATTGTTATTAGACTACTCGGTGGTTTGCCTCTGACACTAACCAAGTGTGCCCTGTAGATCCATCTCTTGTAAGTTTCATCATCGTTTTATCACGAGTAGCCGCTGTCACAAGGTAGTGATTTTACTGACTGACTGTCATATGACAATCAATGGTCTACCCATAAAACAGCTCTAGGCTACAACATGCATGTAAATGAATGTTGCCACAGTAGTCCAGGCTTCTTGGGGAGCTGGATGGTCGGTGTGAATTAGAACAGTGTGGATCAAAACATGGGATTTGGTCCTGTTCCACTGAAGTGGATGTCATCGCGTTGTAGTCAAACCTGCCTTCAGAAAGGCAACATGAGAAGAAGTAATGAATGTAAATTCACCAGCTTGACAGTCAAGTTCTCATATATTAACTTACACAATGGAGTTTCATTCCTTGGGTGAAACAGGAGGCTGAAATTTAAAATATGCTCAAATATCATAGCCTGCTACCACACTATAAAGATTCTATTTGGTCCATTAGTCCACACCAACTCTCCGAAGAGCATCCCATCCAGCCCTATCCCTGTCACCCTTCATTTTCAATAGCTAACCCACCTCCAGGGCAATTTAGTATGACCAATCTGCCTAACTTGCACATCTCTAGACTGTGGTATGAGACCGGAGCATCTGGAGGAAACCCATGCAGACACTGGGAGAATGTGCAAACTCCACATACACAGTCACCCAAGGCTGGGATCAAACATGGATCCCTGGTATTGTGAGGCAGCAGTGCTAACCATTGAGTCACCCTGTTGCCCCAACCATCACCATCCTCACCATCCCATTGGAATAGGCTGGAGAATGAAAGGGTGTGAATCAACATGAGCGAGAACAGACCAAGGAGAGCACCAAATCTGCTGCACCATATCTCGCTTTAAAAATCAAAATTTAATTTTCATCTCTGATAATCAGGCCAAAATGCTGGGTAATATTTTGCACTTTTTTAACGTGACTTGTAATGCTGCCGAAGAAATCAGCTCAAAAGAAAGGGGGAGTGCAATGTCTTTGTTGGCGAGGACATTTCTTAATTATTTACTCAGAAAATTGCAAATAAGCTCCCAATGAATGACTTTTCTCCCTGTTTCACCTGAAAATCTGTTCCAGCCACTTTAATCAGAAGGTAGTTACATATGAAACATTAGAAAGAGGGAGTGAGACTAGGTCTGTGGGCAGTAATTGGTTTTTGATGGACAAAGATGAAAGATTGAGTGTATTTAGGCGTGTTGTAGTTGTGCCTGTAACTGAAGTACACCCACACTTCCTTGATCTGTTAAACAACTTTGTTAGTTTGAGGCCAGGCTATGCTTTCCACTGGACACCAAAGCAGAAAAACTTCAGGCCATTAATGTTTTTGACATATAATTATTAAGGACTACGTGATCCCATTTTTACTCTGCTGAGCTCCATGTGCAGTACTATGCTTTCCTTCTCCTCTGCCTCTGTTTGACTTTATAGACTGTATCTTAAATCAGTAAAGTGCTCCATAAATATTTTAACATTTTTATTTTCCTTCTTTGCTGGAAAGATATCCATATAGCATTCTAATTCCACCTGCTACTTTGTACAATGTTTATTATCCTTCAAATTTTCTCTTTGAAAATGTTTCTGTTAATTAAATACTGGGATAAATGGTTTTATACAGTCTTGTTTCTTAATGTTCTTCTCAGCATAATAAATGTTTACTTTAGAGATGGAAAAGGATAGGTATATACTGCAGGGCAAGGGTTATTGCTGGGGTGAAGGGAATTATGATGCGAGTCGGCAAGATTTAGGATGCATAGGATGAGCAAGGAAACTGCAGGGGATGGGCACAATTGAAATGTGGAGCTCATTCAAGGAACAGCTACTGCATGTCCTTGATAAGTATGTACCTGTCAGGCAGCGAGGAAGTGATCGAGCGAGGAAGCTGTGGTTTACTAAAGCCGTTGAAGCTCTTGTTAAGAGGAAGAAGAAGGCTTATGTTAGGATAAGACGTGAAGGCTCAGTTAGAGCACTTGAGAGTTACAGGTTAGCTAGGAAAGACCAAAAGAGAGCTAAGAAGAGCCAAGAGGGGATATGAGAAGTCAATGGCAGATAGGAGCAAGGAAAACCCTAAAGCTTTCTACAGCTATATTAGGAATAAAAAGAATGACTAGAGTAAGATTAGGGCCAATCAAGGATAGTAGTGGGAAGTTGTGCTTGGACTCAGGGGAAGCACTAAATGAATGTTTTTCATCAGTATTCACATTGGAAAAAGTCAATGTTGTTGAGGAGAATACAGAGGATACAGGCTACTCGACTAGATGGGATTAAGGTTTACAAGGAGGAGGTGTTGGCAATTCTGGAAAGTGTGAAAATTAGTAAATTCCCTGGGCCGGATGGATTTATGCTAGGATTCTCTGGGAAGCCAGGGAGGAGATTACAGAGCTTTTGGCTTTGATCTTTATCGTCATTATCTACGGGAATAGTGCCAGAAGCTTGGAGGATAGCAAATGTTATCCCCTTGTTCAAGAAGTGGAGTAGAGACAATCCTGGTAATTATAGACCAGTGAGCCTTACTTCTTGGATAAAGTGTTGAAAAAGGATTATAAAAGATAGGATTTATAACTGTCTAGAGATGAATAATTTGATGAGGGATAGTCAACACTGTTTAATGAAGGGTAGATTGTGCCTTATTGAGTTCTTTGAGATGGTGACCAAACAGATGGATAAGGGTAAAGCGGTTGATAGGGTTTTAATGGATTTCAGTAAGGTGTTTGATAAAGTTCCCTGTGACAGGCTATTGCACAAAATGTAGAGGCATGTGATTGAGAGTAATTTAGCTGTTTGGGTCAGAAACTTTCTTGCTGAAAGAAGGCAGAGGGTGGTGGTTGATGGGAAATGTTCATCCTGGGGTTCATTTACTAGTGGTGTACCTCAGAGATCTGTTTTGGGGCCACTGCCAATTGTCATTTTTATAAATGACTGAGATGAAGGCATAGAAGGATGGGTTTGTAACTTTGCAGATGACACTAAGTTTGGTAGAGTTGTGGATAGTGCTGAAGGATGTTGCAGGTTACAGAGGGACATAGATAAGCTGCAGAATTGTGCTGAGAGGTGGCATATGGAGTTTAATGCAGAAAAGTGTGAGGTGATTCACTTTGGAAGGAGCAACAGGAGTAAAGAGTACTGGGCAAATGGTAAGATTCTTGATAGTGGAGATGAGTAGAGAGATCTCATGTCCATGTACATAGATCCCTGAAAGTTGCCACTCAGGTTGATCAGGTTGTTTAGGGGCAACTCAGTGGTTAGCACCACTGCCTTACAGCACCAGGGACCCCAGTTCAATTCCTGCCTCGGGCGACTTTGTGTGGAGTTTGCATATTCTTCCGGTGTTGGCATGGGTTTCCTCTGGGAACTTCGGGTTCCTCCCACAATCCAAAGATGTGCAGGTCAGGTGAACTTGGCCATGCTAAATTGCCCATAGTGTTAGGTGCATTAGTCAAAGGCAAATTTAGGATATGGGAATGGATCTGGTTGGGTTACTCTTCGGAGGGTCGGTGTGGACTTGTAGGGCCGAAGTGCCTGTTTCCATACTCTAGGAAATCTAATCTACAAAACTCTGTAGCCGCACTTCGAGTATTGCGTACAGTTCTGGTCACTGCATTATTGGAAGGATGTGGAAGCTTTGGAAAGGATGCAGAGATTTACTCAGATGTTGCCTGTTATGGGGGGAAGGTCTTACGAAGAAAGGCTGAGGGATTTAAGGATGTTTTCGTTAGTGAGAAGAAGGTTGAGAGGTATAATTGAGACATATAATCAGAGGGTTAGATAGAGTGGATAGTGAGAGTCTTTTCTCTCAGATGGTGATGGCTAGCATGAGGAGACATAGCTTTAAAATGAGGAGTGATTAGATATAGGACAGATGTCAGAGGTAGTTTCTTTACTCAGTAGTAGGAGTGTGGACTGCACTGCCTGCAACAGTAGTAGACTTGCCAAATTTAAGGGCGTTGAAATGGTCACTGGATAAACATATGGATGATAATGGAGTAGTGTAGGATAGAAAGGCTTCAGGTTGGTTCCACAGGTCGGTGCAACATTGGGGGCCGAAGGGCCTGTACTGTGCTGTAATGTTCTAAGTTCTAAAAAGAATGTATGATCATAGACTGTTGTAGTGTGTGATCTGTTTTGTACCAATTGGCAACATACAATATCCTGGTTTCTCCAAAGCCCAAGATGTTGCAGGTGCCCTTCGCAGACCTACTGTGGCATTGATCGTTGAAGGCTAAAGGATGCAGTGTTGTATAAGAACTATTATGAAGTATTATTCCATTATTGAAATGCAGTTGCTCATTTTAAAATCTCTGAAATAGAGTTGCTGTGGAATTAAAAACCAAATAGTAACAGGTCAGTTCAAAGCAAGTTACTCTCTTAATTTATTCTTTGATCAAAGAGCCCCTTTTAATTGTGACTCTTACAGGCTGTTTCAGCTCACTTGTTAGTGTCCCTTTGGCTGCATTGATATTACTCCCTTTTAAATTAATCTCAAGTCAAAATTCTCACTTGGAAGTCAATTAAAAAATATTTTCAGATTATGGAAAGGCTTCTCCGTACATTGGCAATGACCAGTGGTCTTTTGCTCCTGAATATTACTTTTGAGTACAGCTAATTTTAAAAGCCTCAAGAAAATACTTGCTCGTAGTTGAGGCAAATTGATTATACCCCAGAAGTTCTCTATCCCCACTCTGCCACTGTTACTTTGCTAGTGCATTTTGTCTGTAAATACAGAAAATACATTCTGTGATCTTGAGCAATACCACATTGTACAATATGCCAATGTCTGAAATGCACATGCAGCGGATACACTGAAATACCACTCTCTCTGCAAATTCCCCTCCAATTCCCAGATCATCCTGTTTTGGCTGTTCTTTGTGTTGCTCGTTCAAAATCCTGGTACTCTGTCTCTAACAGGAACATGAGTGCACCTGCACAACACAAACTGCAGAGGTTGAAGCCAGCTCTCCATTGTCTAACCCAAAATAATTAAAGATGTGCTGTTAATAAATGCTGGCCTAGCCAGCAAAACCCACATCCCGTGAGGGTATTTTGAAAAAAAACAAATCTTAAGTCTTTTCGTGAAAGTATGCACTGCACTTTTTAAAAAATTATGGAAGTGATGGGCACAATCCAGAATACATCTTGCATGTCACCTCTACATTTGTTCTGCTACCTTTGTGACCCTTCTGAATGTTTTACGTAGTGACCTGAATTGAATGCAGGATTGCAATTTTTAATCAGTGCCTATGTTTCACCTGAACAGTGGACAACAGGCAGTTTAAATATTTGGATCACCTCAAAATGCCCATGACCTTTGAGGTTCCCCAATTGCAAATTTCAAGTGGGATTATAAAGAGGTAGGCATTACACGCAACTGCTTCTGGCATAAAGTTGCCTCATTGTTATAAAGAAGTGGGTCTCCTCCTAGATGTAGGACTCCAAACATAATTTATATGTACAATTGGGTGACATGTCATGCATGGTGGCATAAACGAATGCTGGTTAGAGAGTCTGCATTGCTTGACAATGGGCTAGACAGGCTATCCTCTGGATTTCAAAGAGTCTGAGGTGACTGAATTGAAACATAAGGGCCTGAGGTGGCTTGACTGTGTGGATGTGGAAACGATGTTTCCTGGTGTGGAGAATCTAGAGCCATGGGTCATAATTTTTAAAAATAAGGGGTCATCCATTTAAGATAGATGAGGAAGCATTTTATCTTTCGGAGTGACTGCTGGACAAGCACATGGATGGCAGTAAATTGAGGAGTGTGTCGGTTGCATTGATCTTAGATTAAGGTAAATGTTCAGCACAACATGTGGGCCAAAGGGCAGGGCTGTGCTATACTGTTCTCTGTTCTGTATGGCAAGTGTCTTTGGAATTCCCTTCTTCAACAGGCAGTGGATGCAGAATCTTTAAATATTTTAGGGCAGAGGTAGATAGGTTCTTCATTACCAAGAAGATGAAAGATTATTGGGAGATATTACAGGAGTGTAGAGTTGAGGTTAAAATCAGACCAGCCATGATCTTATTGAATGGCAGAGCAGGCTTGAAGGGCTGAGCGGCCTGTTGTTGTTCCTTGTTCATATGATACCACTGTTGGTAACCCAGTGACTGATGGGATAAGGTTGGTCTCTTCCTTATCCTCCATCCCAGATGTGGTCAGAATCTTAGACTTTATCCATTTGTACTTGAAAATCATGAGCAAGATCCTGCAACTGGCAAAGGACGTACTTCTTTACTTCGAGGGGCACCATCTGGACTTGCCAACTTTTAAGGTATGATTATATTCCCTTGGAGTCTGCAACCCTGTTTGGGACCCCTCCAAGAAAGGCCCCAAGTTTTTGAGCATAATGTTTCATTTCAAATACAGCTCTAGGATTTGGCCTACATCTGACCTGGAGGCTGAATGTGGGAATTGGGGACTTTGCTGCATCTGCGTGCCACTCTAGCCCTAGTGCAACCAGCAAAGCACAATGGGATAGACATTTTAGTTGCCATAACCCAACTGCAGAATTAAAATCAAGGACAAGCTCAGGTAGTTCGAGCATCTTTTAATACTGGCATTAGGGTGGGTGCCAAGAGAAATGATTAACATGCTGCTGTTACCAGGTATTGACATTAATGTTTCTGATTTCACTATAGACCAACAAGAAGGCCAGTTCAGTAAGTGAGTATACATACTGTGTCTTTCAGTGTAGTGATTCTGCCAACTTTCCAACATTTGAAGGCAGGAGTATCTTCCTGTCCCAATGCTTAGTACTTAACTTTTTTCTTTTCCTCGAAAATGCAGAAGCATTGCACTCGGAATATTCAGTGCCAAACCTCAATCAGGTGTGCACTACCATTTCCTGACTTGTGTAGTCAGTGAGTAAAACTCTCGATTACAAGCAAGACTTTGGAAAAATACTCCTGTTGCGTACTGTGGAGTTCCAGCACAATCTTTGGAATCTCTGTCTATTCATCTGTTACTCATCATCTTTTGTAATTATGTTCACATTTTAAATAAAAAATCATGCCTGCTATAATCTGAGCCAAAAGGAATGATTTACCTGCCATTTCTAGGTATTGGCATTAGTGTTTCTGCTTTCACTTCAGAGCAACAGGAGAGCCATTAGGCAAATATGTGTAAGTATTCTAGCTTGGAAGATGAGAAGTGCTGTGGATCTGTATGTTAAAGAAAAACAGTCCTACCATGGTGATAATTATACTCTGGCTTCTTAATATATCCACTGTTGGGATATCTAGCTTTAAACTTTATGAATGTAATAATTTCAAAGGCAAAAGAAAATTAAATTGTACAGAATTGTACAATTTTGTGCAAGTTATTCACTTCCTTCTTGATTCCACTATCCTATGCATCTAAAATTTGCTGTGTTCCTAACTCTGCAAATGTTGGATCTCTAACAGCTTATGATAAAACAAAACAAATCCATTAGATTCACAAGATCACAGCATCATACAACACAGAATGAGGCTATTCAGCCCATTGTGCCTGCTTCAGATCTTTGAAAGCACCATCCAATCAATCCTATTATCCTGTTCTTTAGGTCCACATTTAGGGTTATAGAGTCATAGCATGGAAACAGACCCTTCAGTCCACCTCAACCATGTCATCTAGGTATCCTCAATAAATTAAATCTCATTTGCCAGCATTAGGCCCATATCCCTCTAAACCCTTCTTATTCATATACCCATTCAGATGCCTTTTAAATGTTGTAATCATACCAGCCTTAACCAGTTCCTCTGGCAGTTCATTCTATACATGCACCATCCTCTTCAGGAAAAGATTGCTCCTTAAGACCCTTTTAAAAACTTTTCCCTCTCACCTTTAACTGCTGCCCTCTAGTTTTGGATTCCTCCACCCAGGGAACATTCCTTACCATATTTACCATATCCACACCCCTCATGATTTTATAAACCTCTGTAACGTCACCCCTCTGCCCATGATGCTCCAGGGAAAACAGCCTCAGCCTATTCAACCTCTTCCTATAGCTCAAACCCTCCAACGCTGGCAACATCCTCGTAATTCTTTTCTGAACCCTTTCAAGTTTCACAACATCCTCATATATCAGGGAAACCAGAATTGCATGCACTGCTCCTGAAGTGACTGAACCAATGTCCAGTACAACCGCAACATGACTTCCAACTCCTACACTCAATGCTCTGAATAATAAAGGCAAGCATATCAAACGCTGCCATCATTATTCTATCCAGCTGTGACTCCACTTTCAAAGAACCTGCACTCCAAGGTCTCTTTGTTCAGCAACACTCTCCAGGACTTTGACTTTTTTTAAGTCAAAAATAGGTCAAAAGGCTTCTTCAATGATCTAACAACTTAAAAGTTGCAGGAAGCCTTGACTTTAATGTATAGTAATGACATCATTCTTCATAAGCAAGTTCTTGTCTTATCCATTTACTTTCTGCTATTCTTTCCCATCACACTTGCCTGAGTTAATCTATTTGCTGGAGGTCATTAGTGATTTTGAATGAGGATGAATTGAAGTTTACATTTTAGAATTGCTGGTCAGGTCCAGCCTTAGCAGGGGAGAAAAACTGTAAAGTTTTCCTTTTACAAACATGTAACAAAATTCAATTGCCAGCAAACGGAATCTTATCCATCTCTGAATATTAGTGTACTTAATATATGAGAGAGGTATGTTAATTAATATCTTCCTCTTCAATCTACAAGAGAAATAGGGTGACACAGTGGCGCAGTGTTCACACTGCTGCCTCACAGTGCCAGGGTTTGATTCTGGCCTCGGGCGACTGTTTGTGTGGAGTCCGCGCATTCCCCCCATGTTTACCTGGGTTTCCTCCGGGTGGTCTGGTTTCCTCCCACATTACAAAAGATTTGCAGGTCAGGTGAATTGGCTATCTAATTGCCCATAGCATAAGGTGCATTAGTCAGGGGTAAATGTCGGGAAATGGGTGGGTTATTCTTTGAAGGGTTGGTGTGGACTTGTTAAACTAAAGGGCCTGTTTTCAGGCTGTAGGGAATCTAATCTAATCTTAACACAAAAAAAAGTGTCCAAAGGTTAGCTAACTGAAGAAAGCAAAGGGGCTCTGCTAACAACCTCCCCTTCAAACCACACACCATCCTGACTTGGAACTACATCACCATTTCTTCATTGTTGCTGGGTCAGAATTCCCTCCCTAACAGCACTGTGAGTGTATTGACACCCAAAGCCCTACAGCAGTTAAAAAAGGCAGCTCACCTATACCTTCTTAAGGCAATTAAGAATGAGCAATAAATAGTGGCCTAACTAGAAAAGCCCACATCCCATAATCAAATGAAAAGGATAGCTCTAAAGCATTGTGTGGGTTGGGTATCATTACTAAAAGCTGGATATTTCGCAATATAACACTTGAGAAAAAAATAGACACAAGTGCAGTGTTGTCACTATAAATTTATAAACCTTTGCACCTGTGAATTGAGAATCATGACTCATTCAAACACCCATTGTCTAGGCCATTACATGGATGAATAGTCACAAGATACTAAAGGATGAGAAGTGCCTATGAGATTTCACACCTTTCCCGCAAGCATGAGACAGCACCGACAATCTCAAAATTTTACAGCATTGATGATTTTGCCCACTGCTAAAAGAAGTAACAAGCTGGTGTCATTCAAGAGCTTAGGTACAAGAGTAGACTGTTCAGGTACAAGAGTAGACTGTTCAACGCTTCTTAGCCGTTCAATCATGGCTGATCTGTCTTGTCTTTCCATCTGCCCAACTTGGTTCTAAAAACTTAACCGCATCGTCTATTCAATCAATCCTAGTTCTGAAATGTTCAGTTGAACCTCTCTTCAACAATGTTTGAGCATAAAAGGGGCCCAGATTTCTGCAACCATTTTAGGAAAGAGCACTTCCTTATAGCATCCTTGAATGGTCTAGCTCCAATGCTAATGTTATGCCTCCTGTTTCTGAATTTTTACAACAGGGAAGTAGTTGATGTACCATTTTGGTAATCAAGCCATCAATGTCTTCATGTTGCAATATCTGGACCAAAATTCAAGCTTGGGCTGATAATTGGGAAGTAACATGTGTGCTACCATCCCTCACTCTACCACTACTATCCAGCCATAGAACTAAACCTGGTCCTATGAGGAATGTAGGCAGGCATGCTGGGAGCTGTACCTGGTGTACCTAAAGACAAGGTGTCAACCTGGTGAAGCTACAACACAAAGCTACATTCATGCCAAATCCTAAACTCATTCAGCTTCAGCTTTTTGATCAGTCGCTTTCCCTGTCATAAGGTTAGTTAAGTTGGGATGTTCACTGATTCCACAGCATTCAGTACCATTTGTGACTCCTAAGATACTGCAGCTATCTGTGTCCATATGCATTGAGACCAGGACAGCATCCATGCTTATGTTGATAGGTGGCAATAAACATCCATGGCATGCAAGTACCAAGCAATGAGTTAGAGACTCAGAGTCATACAGGATGGAAGCAGACCCATCTGTTCAACCAGTCTATGCCAGCCATAAGCTCAAACTAAACTGGTCCTACCTGCCTGCTCTTGGCCCAAGTCCCTCCTATTCATGTACATATCCAAATGTCTCTTAAACATTGTAACTGTAGCGCATCCACCGCTTCCTCTGGAAGTTCATTCCAACATGCACCAGTTTAAAAAAAATTATCCCTCATGTCTTTTTAAAATCTTTCTTCTGTCACGTTAAAAGTATGCTACCAGTCTTGAAATCCCCAACCGAGGGAAAAGACACCTGCCATTCACCTTATCTATATCCCATATTATTTTATAAACTTCTATAAGGTCACCCCCCTCCTACGCTCCAGTGAAAAATGTCCCAGCCTATCCAGCCTCTCCTTTATAACTCAAGCCCTCCATTCTTGGCAACATCCTGGTAAATCTCTTCTGGACTCTCTCAGCTTAATAATATTCTTCCTACAACAAGGTGACCAGAACGGGACACACTACTCCAGAAGAGACATCACCAACGTCCTGTACAATCTCAACGTAACGTCCCAACTCTTATATTTAAAGGTCTGAGCCATGAAGTTGTCATGACTTAACTCAAAATAAGATAATTATTCCTCAAGACATTACAAAATATGTAAAATCTCAGTGAGACCACCAAAGTGACTATTTGCCTGTCTGACTGTGAATCAGGGCAAAACAATTTGCATCAAGTTTTTTTTCATGACTGGAAAAGGTTTTGAAACAGTTCAGCAAAGTGGGAAGCAGGAAATGAGGACACATGAGAAGAGAGTGAGAATGCAGGATGGGGGATGGCAGTGAGAGTGAGGACATGGGGCCAGTGAGAGGATGGTGTCCCATCACCTCCCCCTCTAAATCCACCCTCCCCTGATGCCCACAAACACTTCCTTCCCATATCCCCATTTCTCCCTATCCCCCATTCTCATGAGTATGCTAATTTAAGCAGCACATGCAAATGCAGCATTTAATATTAGTGCTGACCATTGTCTGTAAAGAGATGGTCATTCATCACTTTGATGCTTGATCTGATGGATGTAGGTCTTTTCTTCTATAAGAATTCCTTCTATTCAGCTTTTTAAGAAATCTTTTCACTTACATCGAGGGGAGGGAGAGAGAGGAACAGTTTGTGAGCTGATACATGACAAGTAACCCTCATGCCAGGCAATGGCCATCTCTGACAAGACCAAACAAGCACAGAAAATACTGAAGAAACCCAGCAGTTGTGAGAAGAGTTGTATTGGACTCAGTGTTCACTTTGTTTCTGTCTCTCCACAGATGCTGTTGGACTTGCTAAGTTTCTCCAGCATTCTGCGTTTGTTTCTTATTTCCAGAATCCACTGTATTTTGTTTTTATAAGACAGAAACAACCCTTCCTGGAACTAATTGCACAAAACTAAGCACAGTACTAGAACAATTTACCTGCTTTTTCCTCTGTAACCTATTTATTAATTAATGGGATGTGGATGTCATCGTCTAGGCTCACCCACATATATTGTCCACCCCTAATTAACATGTAGATTTCCTTCCAGTTTTTTTTATTCATTTGTGGGATGTGGGCATCGCTGGCAGGCCAGTGTTTAGTGCCCATCCCTACTTGCCCTTGAAGAGGCTTTGTTGTGATTAGAACAACTGAGTGACTTGCTGAACCATTTAACAAGGCAGTTGAATGTCATCTACATTGTGTGAGCCTGGAATCACATATAGGCTAGACAAGCTGAAGATGGCAGATTTCCTTTTCTGAAGGACATTAGTAAACCAGATGTTTTTTTTCTTTCCAACAATTCATGGCCAGATATTTTTTATTGAGATCAAATTCTACCATCTGCTATGGCAAATTTGAACTTGGTCCTCAGAACAATAGCTGAGTTTCTGGATCAATAGTCTCGTGATAATACCACGCGGCCATCATCACCCAGATTGGCTTTACCTACAAGCAACAATATTTCATGGTCATCGTTAGTGTCTCTTGTCATGGCAGGATTTGAATCTGGGTCCCCAGCGCATTACCTGGGTCTCTGGATTAACAGTCTAGTGAGAACAGACTGTCATCTTCCCAATAGAATATGGAGTTGAAAAGAGAAGTTAGCATTCATTCTTAAAGAGCCAGTAATGTGTCTCAGTCAAAATCTAACTTGGATTAATATGTTCTGCAATGCACTAATTGCACTACGGTATGTACGTCAGATTTGCTTTATGGTAAAAATTTCATCAAAGGTGCATCCATTCACCTATTTTGTTCTGTTTATATATCTGCCAAGCTATAAATAAATGCTCTAGATTGAAGAGGTTTAAATTTGTTTATAACTGTGTTTGCTGAATCCAGTTCAGCCAAAAGCCTTTTAAATACATTCTCAGTATTGCATCTGATTGTGGATAAAAACTGTGAATTTATTCTGGTTTACCTTTTATTTACAACTTTTAAAGGCTTACATTTGCATTCCTTTCCTATTCTAACTGCAGTGAAGGAGATAACAGTATTTACAAAATAGCAGAGACAGCCTTTCATGAGAAGGTCAACTAGTTAAATAGTAAATTCATTGCATTTATGAATTCAGATGGCCAGATGAATTAGAATATTTCATATATACAATCTGTAAAATTTTATATGTGAATATGCTACCACACAAAATTAAAATTTATCTCTGTACTCTCTCTGTAACAATCTCTACCTGACCCACAAACCCCCTCTCCTTGCCAGCCTGGGATATCGACACTCATCTAATTCTGGCCTCTTGAGTAATCCTGATTTTAATTGCAGCACCACTGGTTGCCTAGGCCCCAAACTCTGGGGTTCCCTCATTAAATCTCTTGTCACTCCTTTCTAAGACGCTGTAACTAAATCCACTCTCCTGGACCAAGCTTTTGGCTAACTATCCTAATATAACCTCATGTCAGGTTTTGCTTTATAATATTCCACATACAAGTGGTAAGAAATTGTATTATGATTAGTTGCAAGATAGTATAGATTTTTAACCAGTATGTCACGGAGTTATAATAGCACACATGCTATTCAGCCCATTGTGTCCATGCTAGCCCATGGTATTACTCCTGTCTGGAATGCTCAGAACATTATATGAAAACGGTTATACTGAAGTACAGAGCCTTGATCAAGGATGTATTATGATAGGAGGGTAATTGTAAAGAAGCTGTATTCTGCAGCTGTAATTTAGACTTAATATTACACTGTGGTTAATATTGGCTTATTAAATAAGATATTTTGCTTTCTCCTTTCAATTATGTCTGTCCAGTCCAGGTGGACTTTGTATGACATACTGTCTGCTAAATTCCTATGATTCGAGTAGAGAAATAACCTGCAGAACAGTGTTTGCAGTGATTTAATTACACTAATCAATGTCCCATTGTGCCATGAAATAGTGAATATGTTCATTCCCAATAAATGTCATCACCATAGGAACAGTGGAACAGGAGCTAGACCCATTTGGTGCCCGGAATCTGCTCTGCTGATTTGACTCACTCATGGCTGAACTGCCCTATTTTAGAGAAAAAAATTCACTACCTTCCATGTAAAGAATGTTTCCTTACAGTGTGTCACTCTCAACGTCATCACCGTGAATTTAAGATTGTGCTGTCTTGGTCTCTCCTACCAGAGGTTTGATACTGAAAAATGATCAAATCTTTAGATAATTTTGAACAAATGTTTGCAGATTCTCCTTCCAATATCTAAACTCAAGTGAACACAAACCAAGTATACGCAACACTTCAAATTTATCTCTTTGATATCCTTAAGATAAGTCTGCACCTTGGTTGATGATAGGACTCTATTTCTGGCTGGGTGAACAACCAAGGACTTCATGATAATGTGCTTATTTGCAGAGTGTGGCAATCAGTGACAAGACATTTACTGCCCATCCCTAATTCACCTTGAAAAGATTGTTGTTACAACTGAATGGTTTACCATGCCATTTCAGAGAGCAGTTAAGGGTCTGGCATGTACCTGTGGTGTCCAAGACATTATTGAACTAGTTGGATTTTTCAAACCAAACTATAATCTTATAGCCACCATTACTGATGTGAGATTTTTATTCCAAGTTTATTTAACTAACTGAATCCCCAACTGTTTTGGTGTGATTTCCTTCCAACATGATTAATCTGTGATTAGTCCCTTGGATTACTAGTATATTAAAAATATTCACTAAGCCCCAGTATCTGCTATGTTACTATGCTCTGTGTTGGATCAAAACTGACGAAAATATCTGTGGAAGTTAACTGATTTATTGCTGTGTAATTTGTGGGTTCCTTATTTTTGTTTGTGCACAATCTGTTTTTTTTGTAATAAATCTAATCTGTAAAAAATCTAATTTGCATGGATTGGCAGTGTGGACATAGAGTCCATGCTTGGTTGACTATTATTTTTGCTGCTTATCCTAACAGTAGAAATCACCATTATTCACTCTATGGCGATGCTAACCCAAATATATTGAGCATTTGGCAAAGTTTAGTTCCTAGGATGCACATGATTTTTGTTGAAAAGCAGACTTTGCATTGAGCATGCATTATGAAAAGAGCATTGAGAATGGAGCTTGCATTGCAATCTCTGTGAAGTTTAAATGTACTGACAGCTTCTCCCTTCTCACCATCAGCAGAATACTCATGAAGAAAGTAAGCTTTTTTCATAAGATCCAGGATGGCCAGGACCCTGACAGATTGGCTGTCAACAATCCATAGGCTTTTTAAAGCAACTTGAGAGATTTCAAAAGGCAAAGAATTCTCCTGATTCTTTGAGAATCTGAGGTGGGTAAACATGATGAAGATTCAAGCATCCGCAAGTGAGTGAGCTCACCAACATGGTCAGACAGTGGCTCAGCTGAAAAATTAGAATCTCAGTTCTGAGTCACTGTTGTGCTGCAGACTCAGTTGATGCACTTGACATCAGGGTCTGAAAATGATATTGGGCCAGCAAAGAAATTGAACTGTTCAAACATCTCTGCCAGCTTCCCATGATGTCAACTCCTCTGGTGCCAATGTGTCCAGCCAGAGATAATGACCTTGGACACATTTAAGAAATGTTCAGTTTCAGAACGTTTTGGAAATTTGGGCCACTCAACTTGAATCATTACAATTTACTCTAGCACTGGTATGCTGGGCAGAGTAGTCTCTTGGCTTACATGCATGCTAACTGAGGGAGCACAATACTTCACAAAATCCTTAACAATCTGAAATAGCTTTCACTGCAAATCAAATGAGGGTGATTTCCAGGTTCTAAGTGGCCCATGCCAATTAAAGAATGAGAGGGTATATGGAACTTGGCCAAACACAAAATCTCCTTTTAGTTTCAAGGACACAATTTGGAAAGTATTCCATTATTGCTACAGCTCCTTCTGGAATTCAACTATTCAGTTCAGTCCAAGTTAAATCCAGGTTGATCTGAAAAATGTTTGGCTTTTACCCTTGTGCTCTCTGACAACGGCTTCAGGTTTTCTGATTTTAAAATTATTGTCTTTATTTTCAAACCTTTTCATGGCCTTGTCCCTTTTATAAGATTAGACAGTTTAGGAGCAGAAGTAGACCATTTAGTCCATCAGGTCTGCTCCACTGTTCAATGAGATTATGGCCGATCTGATAATCCACAACTTCACTTTCCTGCCCTAATCCCACAACCCTTGATTCTTTTACTGATTAAAAATCTGTCTGTCTCAGCTTAAATATACTTAATGACCCGGCCTCAACAGCCCTTTACAGAAAAATGAAATTCCACAGATTCACTACCCTCTGAAAAAGAAATTTCTGCTCATCTCTGCCCTATCTGGGTTGACCCTTATTCTGAGATTATTCCTTCTGGTTCCAGATTGTCCCATAAGGTGAAACCACCTTTTCTCATCTACCTTGTCAAGCCCCAAAATAATCTTATGTGTCAGTATGGTCTCTGTTCATTCTTATAGGAGGGGTGGGGTTCAAGGGCAGAAATGCGGGGAGTGAAGGAGATGATCTGGAGGGCATTGTTGACCACAGGGGAGGGGAAATTGCGGTCCTTGAAGAAGGAGGCCATCTGGGATGTTCTATGGTGGAATTGGTCATCCTGGTAGCCGTTGCGGTGGAGGCAGAGGAATTGAGAGTAAGGGATAGCGTTTTTACAGGAGGCAGGGTAGAAGGAGGTGTAGTCTAGGTAGCTGTGGGAGTCAGTGGGTTTGAAGTAGATGTCTGTGTTGAATTGGTCACCAGACATGGCAATGGAGAGGGCCAGAAAGGGGAAGGAGGTGTCTGAGATGGTCCTGGTGAGCCCCCACCCCTTCAATCGCAACAAGGACAGAACTCCCCCCCCCCCCCCCCCGTTCTTACTTTCCACCCACTAACCTTTGGATACAAAGCATCATTCTCCACTATTTCCACCACCTACAAACAGGTGATATATTTCCAGAGATATATTTCCTTCCCCAACCCTATCTGCGTTCCCCAGAGACCATTCCCTCCGCGACTCCCTTGATAGATCCATGCCCCCCCCCCCACTAACCCATCCTCCACTCCTGGCACCTTCCCCTGCCATCGCAAGAAGCGCAAAACCTATGCTCACACCACCCTACTCACCTCCGTCCAAGGCCCAAAGGATCCTTCCACATCTGACAGAGGTTTACTTGCACTTCCACACACGTCATCTACCGTGCCCATTGCTTTCGATGTGGTCTCGTCTACATTGGGGAGACAGGATGTCAACTTGTGGAACATTTCAGAGAACATCTCTGAGCCACACTCATTCAACAACCCCACCACCTTGTGGCCAAACACTTCAATTCCCCCCCTCCCACTTAGCCAAGGGAATGCAAGTCCTGGGATGCCTCCACTGCCAAACTCTAGCCACTTGATGCCTGGAGGAAGAACACTTCAGCTTCCACATTGGGACCCTCCAATGACACGGGATCGATATCGATTTCACCGGTTTCCTCATTTCCCCTCCCCCCATCTTATCCCAGATCCAATCTTCCAACTCTGCACCGCCCTTTAGAACTGCTCTACCTGTCCATCTTCCTTCCCACCTATCTGCTTCACCCCCAAGCGACCTAATACCATCACCCCCCACCTTCATCTACCTATTGCATTCCCAGCTATCTTCCCCCAGCCCTACCCCCACTTATCGGTCAGCTCCCTTGGGCCACACCCTTATTCTGATGAAAAGCTCATGCTCAAAACATCAACTCTCCTGCTCTTCGGATGCTTTCTGACTGGCTGTACTTCTCCAGCACCACACTTTTCGACTCTGATCTCCAGCATCTGCAGTCCTCACTTTCTTCTGCAGAATCCTTGTGTCATCTGTAAAGTTAGTAATGGTACATTCACTTGCCTCATCCAAGTCTTTAATATATATTGTGGCCCCAGGACAGATTCCTGTGGTACACCATTAATTACAGGTTGTCATTTTTTTTTAAAAAAGTCTCCTTTTATACCTATTCCCTGTCTTCAATTAGTTAGCCAATCCATGCTAATATACTACCCCTAACACTATCTGCTCTTATCTTAGTAAGTAGGCTTATGTGTGGAATCTAATTGAACTCCTTTCGGAAATCCAAATATTTTATGTGCACTGATCTCTGTTTTTATCTATCCTGCTTGTTAACTTCTCCTCTCATAACTTTGTCAGGTACGATTCCTTCTTCACAAAGTCATGTTGAATATGCTGATTATATTATATATTCCTGAATGCTCCACTATTGTGTCCTTTAATAATGGACTTGATAATTTTTCCAATGACAGATGTTAAGCTAACTGGCCTAAAGTTAATTTCTTTGTCTCTACCCCTTTTGAATAAAGGTTCTGCATTGGCAATTTTCCAGCCCTTTCAACTTTTCCAGAATCTTTAGTTTCTTGGAAGATTATGACCACAGCCCCTCCACTGTCACTGGAGCTATTCCCTTCAAAAATCCGAGGTTGCAGCCCATTAATCATGAACTGCTATTTAACCCCATTAGTTCCCTAGTGCTTGTTTAATGGCGACAATTATTGTCTGTTTCCTGTCTCTTATCCCATCTGACAAGCCTCTCTTGAGTTTTTTTTTGGAATTCTATTAGCGTCCTTTACTGTGAAGGCAGAGCAATACATTTATTCAGCTTCTCTGCCATTTCCTGATTCCCAATTATTACTTCCGCAACCTCATTTGCCAAGGAGCCTATGTTCACTTTGAACTTTCCATTATTTCTAGTTCTGGAGGATGTAAATATTGTGAAAGCAGTTCAGAAAATGCTTATCTGACTAATATTAGAATGAATGGATTGTCTTACGAGGAAAGGTTGGAAAGGCCAGGATTGTTTCCACTGGAAGAGTAAGAGATGACTTGAATGAAACACACAAGCTCTGGAAAGGTCTTGACAGTGTACATATGGAAAGGTGTTTCCTCTTGTGGGAGAGTCCAGAACTAGGAGTCACTGTTTAAATATAATAAGTCATCCATAAAAGATAGAGCTGAGAATTTTGTTTTACTGTGAGAGTTGAAAGTCTTTGGAACTCTCCTTCCACTCTCTCTTCAGAAAGCGAGTATTTGAATATTTTTAAGGCAGTTGTACATAACGCAAACATTAAACAAGGCAGGAATCAGCAGGAATGTGAAGTAATCCAAACAGCCATGATCTTATTGAATGGCGGAGCAGGCTTGAGAGGACTACTTTATATTTTTTGTGTCCAACATTTAGGTGTGATTCAGCAGTTGAACAACATTTGCTGGATAATCCTGAGTGTAAATAGAATTAGTGACAAACGATTTAGGGTTGTCAGTTGGGCTTGTCATGTGGCGGGCTTGTATGTACTGAAAGCTAAATACATTAATACACAGGCCCCTGTTCTTTGCAGACATAAGATTTGCAATAGATTTCTTTAACAAAATGAAAGAAGGTTATAACCCAGCATATCCCTCACTCTACCATTACCACCAAGGCAGGGGATCAACCCTGGTGCAGTAAAGAATTCAGATGGGCATGCCAGGAATAGTCTTCTAGGAGAAAGTGAGGACTGCAGATGCTGGAGATCAGAGCTGAAAATGTGTTGCTGGAAAAGCGCAGCAGGTCAGGCAGCATCCAAGGAGCAGGAGAATCGATGTTTCGGGCATGAGCTCATCTTCAGGAAGGGCTCATGCCCAAAACGTCGATTCTCCTGCTCCTTGGATGCTGCCTGACCTGCTGCGCTTTTCCAGCAACACATTTTCAGCTCATGCCAGGAATAGTGCCAGGTCAAAGTCATAGAGATGTACAGCATGGAAGCAGACCAGATATCCTAAATTTGGTCCCATTTGCCAGCACATGGCCAATATTGCTCTAAACCTTTCCTATTCATACACCCATCCAGATGTCTTTTAAATGTTGTAATTGTACCAGCCTCCATACAATCCTGTGTGTGAAAAAGTTACCCCTTAGGGCCCTTTTAAATCATTCCCCTTAAATCTATGCCCTCTTGTTCTGGACTTAAACAGGAGGTGGCAATCTGATGAAGCAAAAACATAGTCTCTGTATGCAAAAAAGATAAGCACTCCTACAACCAGTGGATTAGTTCTAAGCTGATACAATTCGATGATGGTGGACCATCACTGGAGCAGTTGGCTCTACAAATCTCCACATCCCCAATGATCAGAGTCTAGCATGCAAGTGACAACAGCAAAGCTAAAGCATTTGCAAGCATCGTTAATCAGAATTGCCTTTTCAACAATACTGTGTCACTCCTGAAATGCCCAGCATTATTGATGCCAGACTGCAGACAATTTGATTCACTCTGTGTGCAATTCTTGAGAAATAGGTAAAGGCATTGAATATAGTACTGAAGACATTTGATCCGGAATTAGCCATGCCCTTAGCCAACTTGTTCCAGTACAGTCACAACACTGGTATCTACTTAACAAAGTAGAAAATCATATGGGTACGCCTTGTCCAGAAAATGATGTACAAATCCAGTCTAAACATTGACGATTCCATCAGTCTACACTCAATCACCAGTAATAGTGATAGAAAGCCAGTTATATCAAGTGGCATTTGCATAATCATAACCCATTCACTGAAGCTCAGTTTGGATGGCACCAGGATTTGACCTCATTCCAACCTTGGCCTAAACATAGACAAAAGAGCTTACCTTGAGAGGGGAGTTGAGGGTGACTGTCCTTTGGCATCAAGGCAGCACTTGACGGAGTGTGACTTCAAGCAAGACTTAGCAAAACTGGACTCAATGGAAATTAGGGAAACTAGTTTGGCAGTCTTTTGTGCAGACAGGAAGATAATTCTGGTTGTTAGATGCCAATTATCTCAGTCACAGGGTAACCTGCTTCATAAAATTACTAGTAGGGATGTTCACTGACTATTATAGAATGTTCAGCGTCTGTTACAACTCCTGATACTGAAGCAGTCAATGTCCAAATACAGCAAGACCTAGTAACATTCAGGTTTCAGCTGATACATGGCACACATGTGTGAATGTTATTTGCCAGGTAATGACCATCCCCAACAATTGAGAATCCAACAATCACACCTTGATATTGAATGACATTAGTATCATCCAATCTACTGCTAACCACATTCTGGTGATTATTACTGGCCAGTAACTTAACTGGACTAGACATATGAAAATCCTGTACCTAAAAGACCAAGTTCGAGATTAGGAATTCTGCATCTATTAACTCACCTCTGACTAATTATTTAAGAAGTATTTAGATGTACACTTGCAGTGTTGAGGCATACATGGCTATGGGCTAAGTGCTGGAAAATGAGATTAGGATAGTTAGGTGCTTGTTTTTAACCAGTGTAGATTGGATGGAGCGATAAACCTTTCTCAGTGCAGTAGGCCTCTAAGACTGTAAGGCAAATTAAGTTGAGAAACTGTTGGGAAAAATCTGAGTATGCAAGGGAGTGTAATGGTCCTTTTAAATTAATTTTGAAGTTCACCCTTTCTTGCTCCTTCTTTATCCGCATCCCACATTCTTCATTCAAGACATTTGCTACATTGCCAGTTGGTGCCTATCAAGATGTCCATATTGGCTGCATAGTAAAAGCAGAGTTGCCACCACAGTTCCCTCTGTTTCAACAAGACTTCCACCTCCAGTGACCCAATGCATCAAGCAATCTCTTTTTCCTCCCATCCATCCCCAATATTTATGTAACAAACTAATATAGAAACATGGAAAGATAAAATGAAAAATGTTTATTTTTAATGGCCCTATGAATTTCCTCCAGGATTGATCACAGAGGCTTAATCTCCAATTCTTGGGGACTCCTGGGCGATCCTAGATATTTTAGCAAATCTGTATTGGAGTCTTCATCCTGCTATTACATACCTAGCCTTAAAAAGAAACCTGGGGCCAATACATGCCACATCCTCTTCTGTTTTCACTTCTGATAATAGTAGTTCATTGCCATGCCCCATCTATTCTACACTATATTTAAAGTAGGTAGCCCATCATCTCATTCCCCAATTTTAATACTGCCAACCTAATATGTCAGCTGATTACCACAAGTTGAACTTTGTGTATTTGTGTGTTCGATGTGTTTATGTGGAATTTATTTTGATGACACGTGGAACATTTTCCCCTCAAGTGATTTACATTTCAGTCAACCAGAGACTGAACAGAGAGGATTGCAAAAAAAAACTTTTAAGCTGCAGGGTATGGTCAAGGACAAACACATGCAGTAATTGCTGAGGGGGAAGCATCCTTTTAGATAATCACATGAAAAGAGAGTCAAAGATGTTGCTGTTAATAATAACCATTCATTGGCAAATATCCTGACCTAAACAATTACGAATAATCAATGGAAAATCTTTAACATTGCTTTAAATGTGGATTCAACTGCATTTCACTAACCAGGCTTGCTTGGGTTGCAAATATTTTCAACTGAGAATTACTCTCTGAAACACAACTCCCTTTTATTTTTGGTTAGGCCAGGAGGCATTTTTCAATATATTTTCATCTGGTTTCGATTCCAAATCTTATGATTTTGTTGTGAAAACAAGGATTATGCTTTCCATTTGAATACCTTTTTATCAGAAGAGTGACCAAAATAACCTAGAGCGGCACAATCTTTCACCTGGATCCTCTATTTGCTTGGGCCCTATGGAATGGAGGATTGATGCTTAATCCTAAGGACACTGTTGCCAACTACAAGGTACAAAATCATTCTCTTTCCATTTCTTGTTTAGATGTGGCAGGCAGTAGAAGAACGCAGGTTGACCAATAATCGATAATGAATCCAAATGGTTAATCCAGTCTGTTCTTCTGTTTGGTTTGTGAAAGCAATGACCTAGAGGGGTTGACAATAGTGGCAGTATGGGAGGAGCAACATGAGGTCAGTCAGCTGGATATCACAGAATATGAGCACCCTGATTGGGTCTGTCTGTCTGGTTGAATCAGGGAGCTTCAGTTGACAGATAAAGTGTCAGCCACTCTGGGTGCTGGCTCTGAGACTGTGCCACAGGCAAGGGTTTCTACATGTAAACAAAGGGTGACTAGGTGATGGGATATCAGCCTCTGGAGTTAATTCAGTGGGAACAAGAGTGAAGTACATTCTTACACAAAGCTGGGGTAAGCATTTCTTGCATCATGCCATTGTTTGGAGAAGCTTGACACATTCAGTCATACCTTCGAAGATGGGGACCTGTATATGGGAATTTCTGCAGCGCATCTTGTAGATGGTGTACACACGCATGCTATTTGAAATTAGGGGAAAAATCTACTCTAGTGCAAAAAGAAATGTATAATTCTTCAAGTACGTATTAGGTTATGATCAAACAAGACACCACATTAGATGCATACTTTGTTATTACAGTTTGTTTAAAAATTGAGTTGTCCTTGGATGAATAGATCACCTGCTATGCTGAAACTAATTTAGCTTTTGAAAAGATATCCAGCCTGATATCTACAATGGTTGCTACTGTCATAACAAAAATGGCTAGCTATATTACCCAAAACTGACAGAACAAAATGGTGATTTCAAAACAAAGTGCCTGCCAATCAGTAATAAGGACCAAGAACCGAGATTTATCTATCAATTTTCAACAACAGGATTTTTAACAGCCAGAGCTATCAATCAATTTAAACAGCACAAAATCTAACCACATAAGTAATAGGCCATTTTCTTTTTTCATTTTTAAAGAATTGTGGCATTTTCTGCAGAGGTAATGAATGACAACATTTACACAAAGTTGATCAATGTAAGGATCAATTTACCTTTGCAGCACAAATCCCAATAATGGATCCCTGCCTTAAAAATACATGATTCGGAGATGCCGGGGTTGGACTGGGGTGTACAAAGTTAAAAATCACACAACACCAGGTTATAGTCCAACAGGTTTAATTGGAAGCACACTAGCTTTCGGAGCGACGCTCCTTCATCACAATCACCTGATGAAGGAGCGTCGCTCCGAAAGCTAGTGTGCTTCCAATTAAACCTGTTGGACTATAACCTGGTGTTGTGTGATTTTTAACTTAAAAATACATCTACATTACAGTATGCGAAAGCGCCAAAACATTTTACACTTTTTGGAGTGTTCCTGACTCGTCAGCAGGTATCCAGTGATCACTCGCTGTCCATAGAGGTCCTTTTTTCAGTTCTTCCAAAACCGGACATTAACAGATGAAATTGAGTGTGGAAGGAAATATTGATTTCCTGAGGCCCTCACAATGGTGACTCCAACTTCTGCAAATATGCATATGTATTTTTCATCAGAGGCCCCTCTGATCTTTGAAAAGTTCACATGAAAATGGCCTGGGATCAAGAAGTTGGAGGAAAATTATTTATCCAGCAAAATATACAAAGTTCAGCAATTTGTGACCCAATTTGTAGCTTCATCATGAAAAGAAAATCCAGCTTCATGTTTGCATTTGCTATCCCTTCCTAAAGTTTTCTTCTTATGAGTTATATGGTAATATTGTGAAAGTACGTCCATCCCTGATTATGCAGTATGGGTTTGTTCCTTCTACTGATATTCGCTGTGTTATCAGCATCCTTAATTCTGCACATTAGGCAATTTATAAATACAGGAAATGTTATATCGTTAACCACACTGTATAAAACATGCACAACATACTTTAGCTTCAACACCACAGTGTGCTGGAAAGCTATCTGCATTTGTACAAGTGCCACTATGTTACCCTTTCATGTATGCTAAAAGTTGACTCTCAAAAGCTTGGCCTTTGCTGACATTGGCATCTCACCGTGTGCCTTGTTCATTAAGACTTAACCTTTGCCTTTGCTTGAAACAAGTTTTGTGCCTGAATGTGCAAGCTATTACCTGGACAGTGAAGGCCACAAGACATAAAACCAGAAGAGCTGGTACAATTGCAACATTTAAGAGACATTTGGATGGGTATATGAAAAGGAAGAGTTTGGAGGGATATGGGCTAGGTGCTAGCAGATGGGACTAGATTGGGTTGGGATATCTGATCGGCATAGGCGAGTTTGACCGAAGGGTCTGTTTCCACGCTGTACATCTCTGACTCTATAACAAGGTCTATCTGTAAGTTAGCTCGTTGAGCTTAAAGGTTTGTTATCAGATGTTTCGACATCATTCTAGGTAACCTCATCAGTGAAAGTCTCTGATGAAGCGCTGGTGTATGTCCTGCCTCTCTATTTATAGGTCTTGGTTTCTTAAGGTGGGGTGATGTCGTTTCCGTTTTTTTTTTCCCCTAGGGATGGTAGATAGGATCTAAGTTAATGTGTTTTTAATATGGAGTTCTGGCTAGAATGCCATGCTTCTAAGAATGTTTGTGCGTGTCTTTGTTTCCCCTGTCCTAGGATGAGTGTGTTGTCCCAGTCAAAGCGGTATCTTTCTTTGTCTGTATGCATAGAAACTAGTGATAGTGGGTCATGTTTTTTGGTGGCCAGTTGGTGTTGATGTATCCTGGTGGCAATTTTCCTGCTAATTTGTCTGATACAGTGATTTTTACAGTTCTTGCATGTATCTTGTAAACTACTTTAGTTTTGCTGGTGGTAACCAATGGATCCTTTAGGTTCATTACTGGCTGTTTAAGTGTGTTGGTAGTTTTGTGGGTTCCCATGATGCCAAGGGGTCTGAGTAGTCTGGAAGTCATTTCTGATATGTTTTTGATGTAAGGTAATGTGGCTATAGTTTTTGGTTGCGTTGTGTTTACTTGTTTGGGTTTGTTTCTGAGGAATCAACAGATTGTGTTTATTGGGTACCTGTTTTTCTTGAAAACATTGTATAAATATTTTTCTTCTGCTTTTTGTAGTTCTTGAGTGCTGCAGTGTGATGTGACTCATTGAAATAATGTCTTAATGCAGCTCCGTTTGTGGATGTTGGGGTGATTGCTTCTGAAGTATGTGGTCCATGTGTGTTTTTCTGTAGACGCTAGTTTGAAGCTCTCCGTTAACTGTATGTCCAACTGTCATGTCTAGGAATGGGAGTCTGTTGTCGTTCTCCTCCTCCTTTGTGAATTTTATGCCTGTTAGGATATTGTTGATGGTGTTGTATGTTTCCTCTAATTTGTTCTCTTTTGTGATGACGAAGGTGTCATCAATGTAGCGAACCCAAAGTTTGGGTTGGATAGCTGGGAGGGCAGCTTGTTCAAGTCTCTGCATTACTGCTTCCACTATGAGCCCATAGGTGTTCCGTTGACTTGTTTGTAGGTTTTGTTATTGAAGGTGAAGTGGATGTGAGGCACTGGTCCACTTGAGGATGTTGTCTTTGCTGATGAAGTTGGTGCAGTCTGGTGTTTGTGGTCCTGGTTTTCCTAGCAGTGATGCCAGTGTTTCTTTGCCAGATCGGTGTTATTTGATGTGAAAAGGGCTGAAATGTCAAAGGAGACCATTATTTCGTCCTCTTCTATCTTGCTGTCTTTGGTGTTCTTTGGAGTGAATGGAGTGTTGTGATTTTTCAATAAGGTGTTTGTTTTTGGTGGAGGTCTTTGGCTAGTGTGTATGTTGGTGTACCAGGTAAGGAGACTGTGGGTCTGAGAATTCTTAGGGGCATGGCATTTTAACCAGAACTCCATCAATAAACACATTGACTAAGATCCTATCTACCTTCCCTCGAGGAAAAAAACCCAGAAATTACATCACCCACCTTAAGAAACCAAGACCTATAAATAGAGAGATGGGACTTCGCACCAGTGCTTCACCAGAGACCCTCGCTGATGATGTTACCTAGTATGGTGATGAAACATCTGAACACAAACCTTCAAGCTCAGCGAGCTAACTTACAGACTTATCAATCTGAGCTACAAATCTTCTCAAAAATCAATAACAAGATCTATTAAGACCATAAGACATGGGAGCAAAAGTAGGCTATTCAGCCCATCCAGTCTACTCATCATTGAGATCATGGATCATCTGATAATTCTCCTCTCCATTTTCCTGTTTTTTCCCCATTATCCTTTAGTTGCTTACTGATTAAAAATCCTCTTAGGTCAGCCTTGAATATACTTAATGACCCAGCTTCAGCAACTTTCTGTGGTAAATAACTCCATCTGAGAGAAGAAATTCCTCCTTCCCTCTGTTTTAAATGTGCAACCACTTTCTCTGAAATTATATCCTCTGGGCCTAGACACTCCTACACATTTACTATGTTGACCCCTAAGAATCTTTTATGTTTCAATAGGGTCACTTTTCATTCTTAGAAACAAATGAGTACAGGCCCAACCTACTCAACCTGTCCTCGTAAGACAGTCCCTCAATACACAGGATCAACTTAGTGCACCTTCTCTGGATTGCCTCCAATGCTGGCATGTACTTCCTGAGATAAAGGGACCAAAACCATTCGTATTATTCCACATGTGGTACTGGTGTCTTGTACAGTTTTAGTAAGACCTCCCAATTTTTATATGCCACTACTTTTGACATAAAGGCCAACTCCATTTACCTTCTCCTACTTTTTTTTCTTTTTTTCTCTTTGGTCAGCCAGGGCTTCGTAATTGGCCCAGGTTAATAACCTCAAACAAGGTCCACCTGCTACCAATCACGACACTGTTTTCTACCAGACAGCCAATCTTCAACCCATGTATTACTTTTTTTGTGCAGGTGTGAGTCACTGAAAGACAACAGGTGTACAAATCTTTATTCAATTTCCACCATCAAGAAGACAGGAAAAAAACCAAGTGGCCAGTGACAAGCAGTGCTCTTCTCAGAGGGCATTGCTGTATGATCAAACAGTGAAGGGATGGGCAGGGATTAAATCAAAACAGAGTTGGAGGGGGAAATAATACACTCTACTTTCTCCTAGTTATATTAGTCAGCCAATGTTTTCCTGATTTGGCACAGGTTAACAATCCAATCAAGAACCTCATAGTTAGAGGTCCACCTAGTCCCAATCACTACATCTTCCCTATTACCCACTGAATTACTATGCTAGTTTTTTTTGTAATTTTATGCATGAGCACTCCCAAATCCCTCTGTCTAGTAACTTTC
This sequence comes from Chiloscyllium plagiosum, assembly GCF_037043375.1. Taxonomy (NCBI): domain Eukaryota; kingdom Metazoa; phylum Chordata; class Chondrichthyes; order Orectolobiformes; family Hemiscylliidae; genus Chiloscyllium; species Chiloscyllium plagiosum. The sequence goes on along the minus strand of NW_028270157.1, from coordinate 12,898,297 downwards.
TGCAATCTTTCCCATTTAAAAAAAAATCTATTCTTCCTTCCAAAGTGCGTAATTTCACAATTTCCCACATTATACCATGGGAAATCATGTCTCACAAACTTGATTGAGTTTTTTGAAGAAGTAACAAAGAGGTTTAATGAGGGAAGAGCAATAGATGTGATGTATATGGACTTCAGTAAGGTGTTCGACAAGGTTCCCCATGGGAGACTGATTAGCAAGGTTAGATCTCACAGAATACAGGGTGAGATCTAAGGTAGAAGACAGAGGGTGGTGGTGGAGGGTTGTTTTTCAGACTGGAGACCTATGACCAGTGGAGTGCCACAAAGATTGGTTCTAGGTCCTTTACTTTTTGTTATTTACATAAATGATTTGGATGCGAGCAGAAGAGGTACAGTTAGTAAGTTTTCAGATGACACCAAAATTGGAGGTGTAGTGGATAGCAAAGAGGGTTTCCTCAGATTACAACAGGATTTTGACCAGATGGGCCAATGGGCTGAAAAGTGGCAGATGGAGTTTAATTCAGATAAATGCGAGGTGCTGCATCTTGGGAAAGCAAATCTCAGCAGGACCTCTATACTTAATGGTAAGGTACTAGGGAGGGTTGCTGAACAAAGAGACCTTGGAGTGCAGGTTCATAGCACCTTGAAAGTGGAGTTGCGGGTAGATAGGATAGTTAAGAAGGTGTTTGGTATATTTTCCTTTATTGGTCAGAGTACTGAGTACTGGAGCTGGGAGGTCATGTTGCGGCTGTACAGGGCATTGGTTAGGCCACTGTTGGAATATTGTGTGCAATTCTGGTGTCCTTCCTATCGGAAACCTGAAAGGGTTCAGAAAAGATTTACAAGGATGTTGCCAGGGTTGGAGGATTTGAGCTATAGGGAGAGGCTGAACAGGCTAGGTTTGTTTTCCCTGGAGCGTTGGAGGCAGAGGATTGACCTTATAGAGGCTTACAAAATTATGAGGGGCATGGATAGGGTAAATAGGCAAAGTCTTTTCCCTGTGGTCGGGGAGTCTAGAACTATAGAGGGCATAGGTTTAGGGTGAGAGGGGAAAGATATAAAAGAGACCTACGGAGCAACTTTTTTATGCAGAGAGTGGTGTGTGTATGGAATGAGCTGCTAGAGGATGTGGTGGAGGCTGGTACAATTGCAACATTTAAGAGGCATTTGGATGGGTCTATGAATAGGAAGGGTTTGGAGGGATATCGGCCGGGTGCTGGCAGGTTGGACTAGAATGGGTTGGGATATCTGGTTGGAATGGATGGGTGAGACTGAAGGGTCTGTTTCCATGCTGTACATCTCTATGACTCTATGTATATACTTGAGTAATAGTTGATCTCATGTAAAAGTTGACCCCCTATATTTGGCCAAATAACCTGAAATTTTCCATTATATCTAGTGTAAAAGTCGACCCTGGTTCTTCACAGGTAACAGATCCTGTGTTGATCCATAATTCGATTTTTTTTTTCTCTTTTTGTTTAGAGATCAATTGGACTGCTGCTAATGAATTTTGACAGGCATGAACTTTAGCCCCTTTAGCCCCTTAAAAGTAATATCCGTGTAATAGTCAACCCCATAAGTTTAACCTTAAAAGGTAGTCAAAAAAATTCAACTATTACTCGAGTATATATGGTATTCCCAGTATTTTTGCCCACTTACTTAATCTGTCTATATTCCTCTGCAGGCTCTTTGTGTCCTCCTCAAACTTTGTACTGAATGTTAACTTTCCTCATCCAAGTCATTAGTATGCATTGCAAATATTGATAGCTCTAGAAGTGTTCTCTGTGGATCTCCACGAGTTACATCTTGCAATTACCACTCTCTCTCGGGCATCAACAACAGTTTCTGCGTATGTAACAATTTTAACGTAATGCAATGGCACATGGCAGTTCAAAGAAACATTATAAACTAAACTACAATATTGAGCAACATGATTTTGTGAGGCAACTATTAGGTCAGACAACCCAAAGGTTGGCCAAAGAAGTATGTTTTTTTTTTGGAGTCTGAGGAAAGGGAGCTAGACAGATGGAAATGTGTGTGGAGGTATAGCATTTTCTTAATTTTAAAGAATGTATATGTGGACATCTTCCTGTCATACTGCCTTTCCCCCCCCCCAACTGAGAAGTTATCTGCCTGTCAGACAGTTTTCCCATCCCCTTTAACATTAATTTAGAATCAATAAATCTTTGCACAGAATAAAAATTGCACTTTTTTGTTTTTAAAGTGTTTTCCCCATTTTGTTTTTTTTCACAGCATTTCTTGGGGATTAATCTTTACTCTTGGTTGTCCAAGAATTAATTTGGAGGTGTGACAGACTTAAAAAACAATGATAATACAGCTATGATTCAAGAAGAAGCCATCCATGTTTATCATACAGAGACTTGCACTATTTTAGAGCTTCATGAATATTTTACAGTATTGTTGACTTTTTCTTTGAAAGCAAGTACACTCAGCATTTCACACTTAACATGTTATAGCTTTCTGGTTTCCATTCCAGCCTTGTGATGAACTGTAAATAACAGTTCGATTTATTCAGTTTAAAACATTTGAAAGCAATGTAAACCAACTAAGTCCAGAGTACTGAGCATTAAAGTGATGGCAATTTGATTTTTAGACTGTTGCCTTTTTGTGATTTTTATTTTGTAGAAACACTGCAGCATTTAATTATCTTCCAGAATCTGTATCTTTTAGATACATGTAATAAAATCAACATACAAGCAAATGTTTAACAAACTTTTCTCCTTGCTTCCAAGTCCAAAGATTTTTGTTCTATTGCGGAAATTTCTGGTGTAACTGCAAACAAAAAAGACATTTTAATCAGTTAAAGGTTTTTGTCAGCAGTAATAAAGTGGACATTGAGTTTTGTAGCTGTAGCATTAGCAACTTCCATCGTCATTCTATGGATGAACAAGGTGACGCATGCAATTACTTTACAGATGTAAACAGTGAATAGTCACTGGGAAGCAGGGAATGGAAAAGAGTGATTGGACCATGAGGGTATGGACATAGCACAGGATCTAAAACTAAGCATAGAACTTTAGGAGGTGAAAGAAGATATTCCAAAGGGCAAGGGTAATTTGAATAACAGACTGATCTTTGATAATACAGCAGATAGAGTGATACAGAGACAAATGATAGGGAAATGGAGATATATGACTGGTTAGGAGGCAAATTGAATAAAGCCTGCATTGAGTTTGGAACTGAGAATGAAAGTTGCAACATTGCTTTGCCATGGTGCAGGTTTGGGGATAGAGGCCCACTGTGTGGATTAAAAATATGCACGTTTCAGTTCTGGATAGATGCAGTTTATTGAAGAATGAAGGATCAATGTAGGCACTGATGTCTGACCTCAACATGGTAAGTGAATAGACTAAAGTTTGAGCACACGAGAGTGGTCCTAAAGGAAGAGTATGAAATTGGGGGAAGGCCAACTATGCCAAAATTCAGCAGGAGCTGGGAAATATAGATTGGGAGCAGCTGTTTGAAGGGAAATCCACATTCAATATGTGGGAGGCTTTGAAAGAGAGGTTAATTAGAGTTCAGAAGAGATATTAGATTAGATTACTTACAGTGTGGAAACAGGCCCTTCGGCCCAACAAGTCCACACCGACCCGCCGAAGCGCAACCCACCCATACCCCTACATTTACCTCTTACCTAACACTACGGGCAATTTAGCATGGCCAATTCACCTGACCTGCACATCTTTGGACTGTGGGAGGAAACCGGAGCACCCGGAGGAAACCCACGCAGACACTGGGAGAACGTGCAAACTCCACACAGTCAGTCGCCTGAGGCGGGAATTGAACCCGGGTCTCTGACGCTGCGAGGCAGCAGTGCTAACCACTGTACCACCGTGCCGCCCACAGATATGTTCCTGTGAAAATGAGGGATAGAAATTGCAAGATTAGGGAACCATGGAAGACAGGTGAAACTATGAGACTAGCTAAGAGGAAAAAGGAAGCGTACATAAGGTCTTGGCAACTGAAGACCGATGAAGTCTTGGAAGAATATCAGGAATGGGGGCCATTCTGAAATGAGGAATTAAGAGGGCTAAAAGGGGCCACAAGATATCCTTAGCAAGCAGCATTAAGGAAAATGCCAAAGCCTTTTATTCATATATAAGGAGCAAGAGGATAACTAAGGAAAGGGTTGGCCCACTCAAGGACAAAGGAGGAAAGATATGCATGAAATCAGAGAAAATGGGTGAGATTCTTAATGAGTACTTTGCATCGGTATTCACCAAGGAGAGGGACATGGCGGATGTTGAGGTTAGGGATAGATCTTTAATTACTCTAGGTAAATTCGGCAGGAGGAGGGAGGAAGTGCTGTGTATTCTAAAAGGCATTAAGGTGGACAAGTCCCCAGATATGTATGGGATCTATTCCAAGTTACTGAGGGAAGCAAGAGAGGAAATAGCTGGGGGTTTAACAGATATCTTTGCTAGCAGGTTTTGAGAATTTGTAGCTCAGGTTGAGGTTCTGGATTTAGATTTGCTCGCTGAGCTGGAAGATTCATTTTCAGACGTTTCATCACCATACTAGGTAACATCTTTAGTGAGCCTCTGGACGAAGCACTGCTGATGATTCCTATGGTGATGTCATTTTCTGTTCTTTTTCTCAGGGATAGAGTCTATCTCACTCTATCAACAAACACATTGACTTGGACCCCATTTACCACCCCCTCAGAAAAAGAACAGGAAATGACATCACCGACCCAAAGAAACCCAAATATATAAATAGAAAGCAGAAATCCTCAATAGTGCTTCATCCGGAGTCTCACTGGAGATGTTACCTAGTATGGTGGCAAAACGTCTGAAAATGAGTCTTCCAGCTCAGTGAGCAAACCTACATTCAGGTATCTTTGCAGCATCCTTGTACATGGGGGAGCTCCCAGAGGACTGGAGAATTGCTAATGTTGTTCCCTTGTTTTAAAAGGGTAGCAGGGATAATCCAGGTAATTACAGACCTGCGAGCTTGATGTCAGTGGTTCGGAAGCTACTGGAGAAGATACTAAGGATATACACCCATTTGGAAGAAAATGGCTTATCAGTGATAGGCAGCATGATTTTGTGCAGGGAAGGTCATGCCTTATAAACCTAATAGAATTCTTTGAAGAGGTGACAAAGTTGACTGATGAGTGAAGGGATGTAGATGTCATATACATGGACTTTAGTAAGGCGTTTGATAAAGTTCCCCATGGTAAGCTGATGAAGACCCCATGGGGTCCAGGATGTTCTCGCTAGATGGATAGAGAATTGGTTGGGCAACAGAAGACAGTAGTAGTGGAAGGGAGCTTCTCAAAATGGAGACCTGTGACCAGTGGTACCCCACAGGGATCTGTGCTGAGACAGCTGTTGTTTGTGATAAACATAAATGATTTGGAGGAAGGTGTAGGTTGCCTCATTAGCAATTTTCAGATGACATTAAGATTGGTGGAGTAGCCGATAGTGAAGGGGACTGTCGGAGAATACAGCAGAATATAAATTGGAGAGTTGGGCAGAGAAATGGCAGATGGAGTTCAATCCAGACAAATGCGAGGTGATGCATTTTGGAAGATGCAGTTCAAGAGTGAACTACAGAGGAACCTCAATTATCCAAATGAGATGAGTGGGCAGTATTTTGTTCAGATAATTGATTATTCGGATAACTGATTCAATGCCTCTCCTCTGGGACTCCAAGTTTTCTGAAGTTTCCTTTTTCCTCGCTCTGCCTGCCTTGCGCCCTGTCTCTGTCTCAGGGTTTGTTTCTGAGCAGGGGCACACATGTGTAAGGGACCTGCAGCATTGCTGAAGCCTCTCCCCGCCGCTGCTCCATTTTAATGGGATTGACAGAGTAAGTAATTGCTATGTCTGCTCCCCATTCAGGAGATTAGGCAGCAGCACAGTGCACACTGGTTCTATTTTGCTCAAAAAATGCACAAGCTGCAGGCAGTCATTCCATGTAATATTTTGTAAATTCTACTTTGGAAATAGACACAGTCTGACTCAAGATTGGGAAACAGACAGACTCTAACCTCACACCTTTACTGTATTGTCTGAGCTGAGATGTCACCTTTTGTTATAAAACCTTAAGTTTATCTCGTGAATGTGACTCAAAAGAAGTTCTGGGATTTACATATTAATGAACCGAAACTTGCAACCCATTCTAAAAGATGAAAGACTTAACAACAATCCAGGATTGTTCAATTTATCATTTCAGTTGCATGACACTGTAATATTTTGCGATAAATTCTGTGTCTTATGATCTTATGCTCTACAACTACCTGATAAAGCAGCAGCGTTCTCAAAGGTAGTACTTCCAAATAAACCTGTTGGATTATAATCTGATGTTATGTGATTTCTAATTTTGTTTTAGGAGAGGTTTAGTACATTAGTACATTCAACAAGTACATTACTTGTTGAAATATACAAAAATGAATAGTGACCTTATTGAAACATACAAGATTCTTGGGGAGCTGAAAATGTGTTGCTGGAAAAGCGCAGCAGGTCAGGCAGCATCCAGGGAACAGGAGAATCGACGTTTCTGGCATAAACCTGGATGCTGCCTGACCTGCGCTTTTCCAGCAACACATTTTCAGCTCTGATCTCCAGCATCTGCAGACCTCACTTTCTCCTCAAAGATTCTTGGGGAACCTGCCAGTTTAGACGCAGAAAGTTTGACTCTTTTTGTGTATCAGTCCATGACTAGAACGCATAATCTCAGAGTAGGGATTACAATAAAAGAATTTTTAAACAGTATGGGATAAAGGAGGAAAAATAGAGTTGAGGATTTTCAGATCAATCATGATCTCATTGAATGACGGAGCAGACTCGAGCCTGCTTCTGCATATAGGTCTTATACTTTTACCATTATGAAATAAAACCTAGTGTGAATATTTGATTCCTCTTTTTCTTTATTTTTTAACCTTTTTCATCAGGATGTTTCTAGAATTCTGCACAAGCAGCACTGGGTGTCAACTGACGCTGGTTTATTACCTGGCCCTTTGAGCTCGATTTAAGAACTATGCAATGGAACCAGTTAAACTGGATCAGTGTTTTCTTTGAACTTTGCCTGTCTTTCAAAATAGCACAATTTAATTCGGAATAAATAGATGAAGTGTCCATGTCTCCAACAAATCAAATCTTTGGCTTGTTCTACTTTATATATTTTCAAAGGAAGTCAAAGTTTTACGTACAACATTATACATTATAACACTTAATATGCTAAATTAGAAAAGGCAGGTACATCCATCTTCCTACATATCAAAACATCTTAAGGTGCTTCATTGCTGGGAAGAATTCATTTTCTGAGGAAGATAACCTGCCTTTTCCAAAGTTGAGTACTGTTGTATTTATAGTGAAGACTGGAATACTGCATACTGGAAATAAGTGAGAATATCAAAGCTGAATGTGCTATTCAGAAATAATTGTTGCATCATTACCTGGCATGCCATATTAACAGATTAATAGACTTTGAAGCTTATGTCATCAGAAGAGTGTGTTTTGTTATCAACATGACTGTTTTCCAGTTTTGCCTGGAAGATGTGTTGGTATCTGTGACCACCTCTCACAGGCATGCTAACCTTCAGCCTCCTTCATGCCACGAGAGGACAAAAGCTTGACTCAAGAATGAGGAACTCCCCCAGTGTGATGGAAGATATGGACCTCTTTCATTGCACCAACTACTCCAAAGAGATGGAAGAAGTTGCAGTTGTGAAACTAATATTAATTAGACACCCTCTTTTTACATAGCATTTTCCATGTAATAGGGATGTCCTAAAGTACTCAAGTACACATTGGAATGTAGTCACTGTTGAAATGAGTTGGGAAATGGATATTTAGTGCTAAATGTCTAATTTAAGTCATTCTTTGATAGTTATTGTAACAACCTATTCAGATATGCTATGACACACTTCTGGAGCAGATGAGACTTGATACTACCACTGCACCATAAGAGCTCTACAAATCGTTTTTAGCAGGGCTGTTCAGTTAAGCTTCTGGTCAGTGAGATTCCACTGGATTATGGTAAGTGATTTATGAATGAATGCCATTTGACACTTAAGTGAGGTATTTGGAACTCTTCTTGTTGGAGATGTTTGTTGCCTTGCATTTATATGATGCAAATTTTGCCTGTCACGTGCGGATCACAAGTGAAATATTTATCCATGTCTTGTAGGAATTGTCAATAGAAATGAATATCATAACAATGACTTGCCAATAAACACACTTAACCCTATGATAAAAGAACAGGGATATCATTATTGAACCACAATGAAGATGGTGAAGCTAAGGACACTGCCTTGAGGAAATTCAGCTTTAATATTCTAATACTCCAATAGATGTTTTTTCAACTATGGTTGTATCCATTGGAGAGTTTTCCTTTGAATTTGTTGACTTTAGGTTTTGAAAAACTCCTTGATATTATTTTGGTTGAATGCTCTCTTGATGTTAAGGGAAGCTGTTCCCAACTCTCTCTCACTGTTAGCTGATGTGTCTAGCTTTAAATAATGCTGCAATTCAATCTTGACCTTCGAGGTTCTGGCGGGAATTGTCAATGAGCAATATAATTGCTGCATTTTTACCAATAATGGGGAAGGGAAGAGATTGGGTTACAATTCCGTGTCAGACCTACCCTTTTCTTTTTGCACAAATTTCGGATGGATGTTAGTGTCCTAGATGCTCTGAGATACTTGGTCTGTCTTTTGGTTGGTGGGGTAGGGTGTTGGAGGTATCCATTCATTTGGTTCACAGGATTTGAGATCTGATTGTTGTCAGAATCTATAGTATTTGTGTCAGCGGGAAGCATTGCAGAAATATTGGAGCATATTTAGTTAATGGGATGCACGTAATTATGGCCTTTAGCATATTACTGCAGGTAGCACAAAGTAGGTATAATGTAATTTCACAACATACAGCAGCCTAATAACTCAGTTCCTGTTAAACAAGTTTATGGTTAACAAAATAACCTATTCACTTCCTTTTTCAGTCGGAGTTCAGCAGATTCAGATTTTATGGAGTTTATTCAACAGGGTTGGAAACACACACTTGGCAAGCAAAAAGATTGCCATGAATAAAATTATAAATGAGGATGTGAATGGTTCAACTTTGTAATTATATTACGTAATAGTTACTTGCTGTCATTCCCAGTCTTTTCACCTTTTGTATCCCCTGCTCTGAGGTTGAGTCTTGCTAAATTATTGATTTCTACAGGGATTTTGTTAGAATAACATCTGAATTTTCAGTGACTGACTATAAAGGCGACAGGGCAAGAATTTGAATTTTAAGACTTTTATTGCAACAAACATAAATCAATAATGACTAAACACATTGAAATAGACAATGTGCACATTAAACTGCAGTAAAGATTCCCTCATTTTAATTTTTAAAATTACTTAAAATTCCCCACATCGCTATTTTACTCTGTCTCTGATAAATGGATACTTAATTCCCCAAGAACCAGTTCAAAACTATTCTCAACTTCCGTTTTCATTTACCAGTAGGGTATCCTCTAATCCCCAAACTGACTTTGATGATCAGAGTTACCCTGGAGATTTCTCTGGCTAGCCAATGTTAGGCGAATCCTCTGGTGTTGTTTAAATGTTGATCTTCATGAATTTGGTCTTTTCAATCTGAGCATGAGCTTCCATCTACAAATATGTGTTTTATCTTGTTCTTTCAGATTCTTCCATCCTAACCTGTCTGTGAGGTTCAGAGATACCTTGAGGATACCTCATAAGAAAATTACTTTCAATGGTCTGTTCCCCTCTCAAAACCCAAAGTCACGACAGGGTGAATCACATATGCCTTGTAATCAGGTAGAAATGTTGATTCTACACCCAAATCCAGTCTATATTGAAATTAAATTAGCATTTAAAATATAAGCCGAAGTCTGATATTCTTACCGCCATCCTGTGGGACTTGGAGACTAAAAGCCTTTCCCCCTCAGCACAACCATTCTCATCATTATTTACAAGTGTGAACGCCTACTTTCCAGTACGTTAGACTGGCCACCATTGTCTTCACTGCAACGAACTCACCCAGGCTTTATGTCAAGCAGGATTTGGAGACAGTCAATAAAAAACAAAAAAATTATCAGCCTTGTATTTTTAACAGTCTTCTCTGATGCTTAACACTTTTTCTCAGTGGGTCTTGTTATCCCCTAACAATAACCAAAGTATATAAGAAGAAATATTGAGCACTTCTGATAAAAGGACGGAAATAATCTTTGGTGATTTTAATCTATAGATAAATTAGAAAAGACAGATTGGCAGCAGTAGCCTGGGTGAAGATTTGATGGAATGCTTTTGAGATGGCTCTGAGAGCAGCACATTCTGCGACTGACCTGAGGACAAGTTATATTAGACTGGTATTATGTTAGATGACAGGATTAATTCATAACCTCAGAGTAAAATCACCTCTAGGTAATCATAACCACAATATGGTTGAATTAGTATTTTAATATTAAATAAGGGCAACACTAGTTAAAGTGAACTAGGCTTGAGAAGTGATCAGTAGAGACATTTCAGAAGATATTTCAGAATAAATATATTTTCACTGTAAAGAAAAATTCCAAGAAGGGGACCCAGGATCCGTGCTTGACTAAAACATTTAGGGGAAGCAGATCAGAACTTTTTCATTTATAGGATGGGGACATCACTGGCTAGGCAGCATTTATTTGTATTTGATTTATTATTGTCACATGTACAGAGATGCAGTGAAAAGTATTGTATTATATGCTAACCAGACAAACATACCGATAATCAGGGTAATAGAACAGAATGTAGTGTTACAGCCACAGAGGAGGTGCAGAGAATGATCAACTCTAAAAATGAGAGGTTCGTTTCATAAGTCTGATAACAGCAGGGAAGAAGCTGTTCTTAACTCTTTTGGTACATGTTTTCAAACTTTTGTATCTTCTGCCTGATGGAAGGGGTAGAAGAGTATATAACCGGGTGGGCACGATCTTTGATTATGTTGGTTGCTTTCCTGAGGCAGTGTGGGAAATGTAAATGGAGTTAATAGAAGAATGACTGGTTTTGTGATGGACTGTGCTGCGTTCACAACTCTAATTTATTCTGGTCTTGGGTAGAGCAGTTGCCATACCAAACTGTGATGCATCTGTATAAGATGCTTTCTGTGGTACATCTATAAAAATTGGTTCGAATCATTGTGAACAGGGTGAATTTCCTTAGCCTTCTGAGGAAGTAGAGGCATTGATGTGCATTCTTAACTGCAGCATTGACATGGATAGACCACGTGAGATTGTTAGTGGATATTTACTCCAAGGAACTTGAAGCACTTGACCATCTCCACCTCAGCACCATTGAAACAGACAGGGGTATATCCTCCACTCCACTTCCTGAAGTCGATGACCAGCTTATTTTTTCATTTTGCCAACATTGAGGGAGAGATTTGCTGTCTTTACACCATACCACTAAGCTGTCTATCTCCTTCCTGTAATCTGTCTCGTTTGAGATCCGACACACTTGAGTGGTGTCATCAGCAAATTTTTAAATGGAATTAGAGCTGAACCTGGCCCCACAGTTGAGAGTATTAGGAGTAGAGTAAGGGGCTGAATATGCAGCCTTGCGGTGCACTAGTTTAGATTAGATTACTTAGTGTGGAAACAGGCCCTTCGACCCAACAAATCCACACTGACCCTCTGAAGAGCAACCCACCCAGACCCATTCCCCTACACCTAACACTACGGGCAATTTAGCCAATTCACCTAACCTGCACATTTTTGGACTGTGGGAGGAAACCGGAGCACCCAGAGAAAACCCACGCAGACAAGGGGAGAATGTGCAAACTCAACACAGACAGTTGCCTGAGGCGGGAATTGAACCTGAGTCTCTGGTGCTGTGAGGCAGCAGTGCTAACCACTGTGCCGCCCCTGTTGAGGATTATTTTGAAGGACGCCTAACCCTACTGATTGCAGTCTGTGGGTCAGGAAATTGAAGATCCAGTTGCAGAGCGAAGAGCAGAGTCCTAGGTGTCAGAGTTTGGAGATGAGTTTGATGGGAATTATGCTGTTGAAGATGGAGCTAATGTCAATTAATAGGAATCAGACATAGATGTCCTTGGTATCCAGATGTTCCAGGGATGAGTGTAGGGCCAGGGAGATGGTGTTTGCCATGGTCCTGTTGTCAGCATAGGTGAATTTCAGTGGATCAAGGCAGTCTGAGAGGCTGGGGTTGATGTGGGCCATTGTTAACCTCTTGAAGCACATCATTATAATGGATGTCAGAGCCACGTGGTAGTCATTAAGGCACGCTGCTTAATTTTTCTTTGGCAGTGGGATGATCGTTGTCTTCTTGAAGCAGATGGAAACTTCACATAGTAGTAAATAGAGGTTAAAGATGTCTGCAAATACTCCCACCAGCTGGTCCATGCAGGATCTGAGTGCTCAGCTGGGGACTCCATCTGGGTCAGTTACTTCTCCTGGGTTCACCCTCAAGAGGCTGATCTGATGTCTGTGGCAATGACTGTGGGTACAAGTGCACCCAATAGGGCAGGAGACTTCATTTCATTGACCTTCTATTCAAAGTGAGCATAGAATGCATTGAGCTGTTTGGGGAGGGATGTGTTGTTGTCAGTGATTCTACTCAACTTCGCTTTGAAGCCCATTCATTGCCCATCTCCAATAGTTAAGTTCACTAATTGGTGTGGGTCTGGAGTCACATGTAGGCCAAGCCAAATAAAGATGCAGTTTGCCTCCCTAAAGGGCATTAGTGAATCAGATGGGTTTTTCCAACAATCGACAATGGTTTCACAGTCATCACAATTCCAGATTTTTATTGATTTTTAATCCACCATTTGCCATGGTAGGATTCGAGCCCAGGTCCCCAGAACGTTACCTAGGTGTCTAAATTCACAGTCCAGCGACAACTTCCTGAGGCCATCATCTCCCCTAAATGATTGACCAGAGTAGCAGAGAATGACTGAGAGATTAATCGGGTGAGAAAAATTAGCTATGAGAGGAAACTAACTACAGATGGAAAAATGGATAGCAAGGGTTTCTGCAGGTGTTTAAAAAGGAAAAGAGTAAGTGAAGTGAATGTTGGTCTTCCAATGAATGAGAATACAGATTTAATAGATAAAGAGGAAAAGGCCAATGAAATGAACAAATATTTTCTTCTGTCTTCATTTTAGAAGATAAAATGAACAATAAATTAGGAGACAGAATGTAAAGAAGAATTTGGTGAGGGAAGTGATTCCAAGGAAACTGATGGAACTATGGGTTGTTAATTCTCTGGGTCCAGACAGACATCAATTAATGTTAATTTTTCAAAATTCACTCATTCAGAAGAGTTTTCATCAGGCTGAAAAGTAATAAACATAACCTGTTTATTCAAGAAGGGAGGAAAGCAGAAAACTGGTAACTGTGTAGGAGTCGCAGAAATATAGTATGAACATATTGCATGTACTCAAAAAAAGAATTAAAGGAATGCTATCCTTTAGTATGAGAGGAATTGTACATTAAGTTGTGCTTCAATTATGTAGCGCATTGGTAACGCCACATATCAAGTAATATATGCGATTTTGGTTTCCTTATCTAAGGAAGGATGCAAATGCATTGGAGATGTTTCAGAGGAGGTTTATTAGATTCAATCTGGACTGGATTATGTCAAGCTCCTTGAGTGTTGTTGAAGCTGCACCCATCCAGGCAAGTGGGGAGTATTCCATCTCTGTCCTGACTTGTGCCTTGTAGATGGTGCCCAAGCTTTAGGGAGTCAGGAAATGAATATTCCTAGCTTCTGACCTGCTCTTGTAGACAGTGTTTATGTGGTGAGTCCAGTTAAATTCCTCTTCCACCCCCCCCCCCCCTTCCCCCTGAAGATGTTGATAGTGGGAGGTTCAGTGATCGTAACACCATTGAATGTCAATGGGTGGTGGTTAGATTGTCTGTTGTTGGACATGGTCATTGTCTGGCATTTGTATGACACAAATGTTTCCTGCCTCTTGTCAGCCCAGGCTGGATTTTGTCCAGATCTTGTTGCTTCAGTGATTAAGGAGTCTTGAATGGTGCTGAACATTGTGCAAAAATCAGCAAACATCCCCACTTCTGACCTTATTAAGGGAAGAAGGTCATTGATGAAGCAGCTGAAGATGGTTGGACCAAGGACACTATCCTGAGGAACACATGCAGAGATGCCCTGGAGCTGAGATGATGACCTCTGACAACCACAATCATCTTCCTATGTGCCAGGCTTGGCTCTGACCAGTGGAGAGATTGACCTCTGATATCCATTGATTCCAGTTTTGCTAGGATTTCTTCATGCCACATTATGTTGAATGTGGTCTTGATGTCACTGGCTGTCACTCTCACCTCACTAATGTGCAAATTGTGAAGCACAAGTGGATCAGGAGAGATGATGGCCTGGTGGTATGACCATTGGACTATTAATCCAGAAACTCAGCTAATGTTATGAGGCCCTGGGTTTGAATCCCCCTACAGCAGATGGAGGAAAAGAAAACTGGTATTAAGAATTTACTGATGTCTACAAAACCATTGCCAATTGTTGTGGAAAAACCCATTTGGCTCAGTAATATTTGTCAGGGAAGGAAGTCTGCCATTCTAGATGAGACTCCAGACACACAGCAATGTGGTTAACTCTCAACTGACGACCGACTTGACACTGACATTTTCTACAAACCCACCGATTCCCACAGCTACCTGGATTACACCTCTTCCCACCCTACCTCTTGCAAAAATGCCATCCCGTATTCCCAATTCCTCCGCCTCCGCCGTATCTGCTTCCAGGAGGAGCGGTTCCACCATAGAACACACCAGATGGCCTCCTTTAGAGACCGCAATTTCCCTTCCCACGTGGTTAAAGATGCCCTCCAACGCATCTCATCCACATCCCGCACCTCCGCCCTCAGACCCAACCCCTCCAACCGCAACAAGGACAGAACGCCCCTGGTGCTCACCTTCCACCCTACCAACCTTCGCATAAACCAAATCATCCGCCGACATTTCCGCCACCTCCAAACAGACCCCACCACCAGGGATATATTTCCCTCCCCACCCCTCTCCGCCTTCCGCAAAGACCGTTCCCTCCGTGACTACCTGGTCAGGTCCACGCCCCCCTACGACCCACCCTCCCATCCTGGCACTTTCCCCTGCCACCGCAGGAACTGTAAAACCTGCGCCCACACCTCCTCCCTCATCTCCATTCAAGGCCCTAAAGGAGCCTTCCACATCCATCAAAGTTTTACCTGCACATCCACTAATATCATCTATTGTATCCGTTGCTCCCGATGCGGTCTCCTCTACATTGGGGAGACTGGACGCCTCCTAGCAGAGCGCTTTAGGGAACATCTCAGAGACACCCGCATCAATCAACCAAATCGCCCAGTGGCTCAACATTTCAACTCCCCCTCCCACTCTGCCGAGGATATGGAGGTGCTGGGCCTCCTCCACCGCCGCTCCCTCACCACCAGACGCCTGGAGGAAGAACGCCTCATCTTCCGCCTCGGAACACTTCAACCCCAGGGCATCAATGTGGATTTCAACAGTTTCCTCATTTCCCCTTCCCCCACCTCATCCTAGTTTCTAACCTCCAGTAAGTCGACCTGTCCGGACTTGTCCGACCTGCCCAGCTCCTTTTCCACCTATCCACTCCTCCCTCTCTTCCCTGACCTATCACCTTCATCTCCTTCCCCACCTACCTATTGTACTCTATGCTACTCTCTCCCCACCCCCACCCTCCTCTAGCTTATCTCTCCATGCTTCAGGCTCTCTGCCTTTATTCCTGATGAAGGGCTTTTGCCCGAAACGTCGATTTTGCCTGTCCTCGGATGCTGCCTGAATTGCTGTGCTCTTCCAGCACCACTAATCCAGAATCTGGTTTCCAGCATCTGCAGTCATTGTTTTTACCCCGTTTTTGCCCCCTGAAAAGGCCCAGCAAGCCACTCAGTTCAAAGGCGGCTAGGGACGAGTAATAAGTGCTGGTTAGCCAGTGAGCCCATGTCCCACATGTAAATTAATTTTTTAAAAAAGCCATGATTTATTGAAAGGTGAAGCAGGCTTGAAGGGGCCGAATGGTCTACTTCTGGTCCTATTTCATTGGTATGCACTTAAACCTAGGTCCACAACCAATGAGGACTATGGGAGTAACAGTGTCAAGGGCATTCTTAAAAACATTTCTTTCAGATTAGATTGCTCAAGTGGGCAGAGCATCCAGATCTTGCAGGACTGCTGCAGATAAGTAGGAGGTATTTCTTCTTGGTATCCTAGCCAGTGTATCAACCTAAAATAGTGCCCAGACAATTCATTTTAGAGGCACTGTTACGCTGCTGTTTGTAGATCCTTATGTACAAATTGATAGCTGTTTTTCATACATTAAAGCACTGACTACACTTTAAAAATGCACGGTTTTCGTGTTGAGTGCTTTTGTAGTCTTAAGGTTATAAAAAGGGCTATAAGTACAAATTCCTTCAGATATAGCTTGGGTTACCACCCAGTTAGACTTTTATTTGCCAATCTGTGCTCCTTTGTCTTTAATGTTTTAACTACAGTGGCCCTTTTTTCAATATCCTGGGCTGAAGGCTTTGATACACTGTATGTCAAGGAAAGAATTACATTTTTTGAGAAATTCTGAACACTAACCTTGAACAGTCTCCATTCGTGACATATCATTAGCACAAAAGTTCCTATTTAATCTTTGAGGCGTTGGTGTTGTTAGTCCCAAGAATACCAGGAACATATTTGGGGAGCTATACAGACATTAGTCACTCACCTTCTGGGGCTGTCTAGCTCAAAGGAGTATGCTACAGTCAGATCTGGGGGTCCATCCACTAAATGTCCAGGTGGGGTATTTTGGCAGTATAATTAGCTGGCACTGCTTTGGGAGGGAGACTGGGGAACTTTATTCTGGCTTCAGTCTCCACAATTGAGAGGAGGTTACATTAGTAAAGCAGGAGAACTAATTATATAAAAAGTAGGGTGGGGTTGAGAAAATAAAGCATTGAAGGGAAAGTAGTATTGTTGGAGAGGGATGTCAATCAACTGTAAGCAGCACAATGGTCTCAATGGAATGGAGACTAGACTCCTCAATCTAGCATGTCTACTTGAGGTGCCTGGGCCTAGGGCTCAGTAAAGTGGACAGATTAAGTTGTAGATAGATAGGTTGCGTAGTGACTTAGGGAAGTTCAAATCTAATGGGATTGATGGGGAGGCCTACCAAGAAGGTAATGTGTATATTTGGATTTTCCTAGTAGTAAGAAACTGATCCTGAGAAGCAACAGCTGTTGTCTTCCATTGTGGAAAAGATAATTATTTCCTTCTGCGAGGTATGTGCTTTTAGTTTCAAGTGAAGGGAAGCCCTTCAAAGGTCAACAGCAATACACTGTCACCCGTACAGTAGTTGAAAGACACTTACAAGGATGATATGTCATGTCAACCTTTGGCATTAACCTACTGTGTGCAGTTAAAATCCTTGCCCCAGGCTCTCTTGACTATATCATAAAACATTATAAATCAATCTCACTAATCCCTCTCTCTTCCCCAGAGAGAAGTGGAAGCAGGGTTGTAGTAGATAGATTCTTGACTAACAAAGGAGTTGGTGTTGATTGGAGTTAGGCAGAAATGTGGAGGGTGCCCACAACAAGATCAGCTATGATCTTATTAAATTTCAGTTTTGGCTTAAAGGGCCAAGTGGCTTACTCTTGCTTCTAATTAATACGTTCTGAGGAAGGGTCATTCAAACTGAAATGTTAACTCTGATTTCTCTCCACAGATGCTACCAGATCTCCTTAGCGCTTTCCAGCAATTCCTGTTTTTGTTTCTGATTACCAGCATCCGCTGCCCTTTCGGTTTTCATTTAGTTCTTTGGGGAGGTGGGTTGAAATCCCATGAAGGCTTGGTAGAATTTAAGTTTAATAAGCTAAATTAGCAATGGTGTCCATGACAACTGTCATCATTTGTAGCAAAACAAACACTCAGTTCACTTGTGTACTCTAGAGAAAGAAATCTTCTCCTACCTGATGTGGCCTACTTGTGACTCCAGACTCTCTACAATGTGGATGATTCTTAATTGCCTTGTGAAATGGCCTAGGATGCCACTCGGTTCAAGAAAAATTAGAGATGGGCAACAAAAACTGATCTTGTCAGCAATGCTAATGTTCTGCTAAAGAATAAAAAGAACTGCAATCAACTTTGTACTAAAAGTTGTTTTTTATGACAGACAGAACAGGAAACCTGTCCTTTAGAAAGCAATGACTACTTTGAAAGACTGTTCTGAAAGTAGACAGTACTGCATATGATATTTGTTGCCTTGCAACAGGAATGATGTTATTAAACTGGAAAGGGTGCAAAAAAGATTGTTACCGAGCCTAGAGGGTTTGAGTTCTAAGGAGGGGCTGGATATGCTGGGGCTTTTTCCCTGTAGCATTGGAGGCTGAGGGGTGACTTTATAGAGGTATATAAAATCATGACACACATAGATAAGATGAATAGCCAAGGTCATTTCTCCAAGGTAGGGAAGTTCAAAAGTTGAGGGTATAGGTTTAAAGTGAAGGGGAGAGATTTTAAAGGGACCTAAGATGACCTGTTTTTCACACAGAGGGTGGTGCATATGTGGATCGAGCTGTTGGAGCAAATGTTAGGAGCAGGTACAATTACAACATTGAAAAGACATTTGGATAGGTACATGGATAAGAAAGGTAGAGAGTGATATGGGCCAAAAGCAGGCAAATAGGACTAGTTCAGTTTAGGAAACTGGATCACCACGTATGAGTTGGGCCGAATAGGCTATCTCCAAGCTGTTTGGCTCTATGACTTTATAATAAATTCAACTGCCATATACCATTATGTCACAATCACAGAAAGATTGTTAGTATAACTTCATTTTTGAGAGAAAATTATTTCAACTTAGTGAGTGTAGACTAATTGGGGGAGAAATATAATTTATTTCTTCAAGAGCCATCTTTCTTGCTACCAAGAGATAAAAAGCATACTGCTAATCAGTTTAGACTGTCATTTCTTCACAAATGTAATTACTCAGCAATATTGTTGGCATCTATGTTTAATAAGGTTAATGGAATAGAACTATGAATCACTAGCAGTCATGGGCCTGTATGTATAATATAGAATGGTTTGTGGGGATCATAATTCCCAACCGTGAGCATTGTTGCTGAGACGCTTAATATGCATATTCCATTGCTCCTCTTTCAGCAGTTACTAAAGTGTGGAAAGAATGATTAGGAGAAAGTGGCAATTTAAAAACATAAAGCAGACATCTGGGTGAAATGAGATGCTAAGCACTTACACACAATTGCTGTGTAAATTCGATAGCTTGTTCAGAAATTTAACTTGTCAGTTTTCAACAGTTGCATTTCTATAGTGCCTTTAAAGTAGTTAAAATGTCCCAAAATAAGGTGGAAGTCTGTTTAATGGTAGTTCAACAAATTACAAATTCATTTGTAGTGCTGGGGTCCTATGGCTCCCAAAAGAGTTAAATCTTTGTTTAAATATTTACTTTGCTACTTAACAATAGGAAATGGTTTTCTTATTAGTATGGTACAAAAGCAATATCCATCTTATAATTGACTTTCATCGAATCAACACTTGGTCATAGAACATAGAACAATATAGCACAGAACAGGCCCTTCGGCCCACGATGTTGTGCCGAACATTTGTCCTAGCTTAAGCACCCATCCATGTACCTATCCAATTGCCGCTTAAAGGTCACCAAAGATTCTGACTCTGCCACTCCCACAGGCAGCACATTCCATGCCCCCACCACTCTCTGGGTAAAGAACCTACCCCTGACATCCCCCCCTATACCTTCCACCCTTCACCTTAAATTTATGTCCCCTTGTAACACTCTGTTGTATCCGGGGAAAAAGTTTTTGACTGTCTACTCTATCTATTCCTCTGATCATCTTTTAAACCTCTATAAAGTCACCCCTCATCCTTCGCCGTTCCAACGAGAAAAGGCCTAGCACTCTCAACCTATCCTCGTACGACCTATTCTCCATTCCAGGCAACATCCTGGTAAATCTTCTCTGCACTCTCTCCAAAGCTTTCACATCTTTCCTAAAGTGAGACGACCAGAACTGCACACAGAGCCCCACTGCACACACTGGTCAAAAAGGTTTAAGAGTCTTGAAGAAAAGAGAGGTAGCAAATCTTAAGGAGGCACCTCCATAACTTAGGGCATGGCTACCAATGGTGAAATGAAGGCAGATGGGAATGTGCAAGAAATCAGAATTAGAGCATTGCAGAGATTTCTAAGGATTGTAAGATTAAAGATTGGGATTGGGGAGGAGGCGGGGAAAGTGCTGTCATATTTTAAGATAGCAGAGTAGTTGTTTGAATGTTGGATGTGGATCTAAGTATGTGATTTCTCTGTTGTCTTCATTTGCTTCTCTGAAGGAAGGAACTTCAAGCAAGCCCTTTCAGCCAAGTGATAGAGAGGAAATGGATACGTGGGGATTATAACATTGCTCTCTTTCCAATAGCAACTGAAGAAATATATGGGCAGAAGCTGAAAATTGAGTTGTGCACTGGCCCAAATTTAATTATGTCAAAAATGTTGGAAGAGAGAGCAATAATAAACACCAAAGGATGAGCATCAAAACTTGACTTTAATTACATTGAAAAAGCTTTAATTTGATTAAGGTCGTGTTCATGAAAAATGTCTTTGTGGACATATAAAATATCTTTAAGAGCTTAGGATAAAGGATAAATACATAGCAAAAGGCTAATAAATTATGTAAATATTACCATGCATAGACTAATAAGATATTATAATGCAATATAAGTAATAACACATGACAAGATCATAGCCAAGGGAAATCAAGTGACCTTAAAACAAAATCGTAAGACCATAAGATGTCGAAGCAGTCACATAAGCCATTCAGCCTATCGAGTCTGCTGCACCATTCAAGGGGATTGTGACGTATCTGATAATCCTCAACTTCTACTTTTCTTCATAACCCTTGATTCCCTTATTAGTTTATGGAATGATTACAGCACAAAAAAACATTGTTCTGCTCATTGTGCCTGTGTCAGTTCTCTGGGGGAGCAGCTTGGCATGTATTTGTCTCTGTCCTTTTCCACAGATCTCTGTTTTTTTCATAACTGAATAATCTTATGCCAATATCTGCTCAGGTAAATTCTAACCATTTACTAAGTTGATAATTCAAGAGTTTTTTCTTGCATTATCTCCGATTCATTTGCCATAAACCTTAAATTTGTGTTCTCTGCTTTTTGATACCTCTGCCAAAGGGAACAATATCTCTCTGTCTATCTGTTAAGACCCCACATGATTTTGAACACCACTATCAAATCCACTCTCAACCTTCTCTTCCCCAAGGAAAAGTCTGTCCACAAAACTGAAATATTTAATTCCTGAAACCATTCTTGTAAATCTTTCCTGCATCCACTCCAGTGCCTCCATATTCTTCCTAAAATGCTGTGCCCAGAATTAGCCATATTATTTCAGTTGTGGTTGAACCAGTGTTTTCTAACCTCCTTGCTTTTGCACTGTTTGCCTCATTTTAAAGCCTAGCATCCTATTACTCAGCAATACTGTTAGCATCTTTATTAACCACTTTCTCAACGGTCCTGACTCCTTCAATGATTTGGACACATGTAACAGCATCTTCCCATGCCCAATTCTGCACTCCCCCAACTACCGGCTCCTCTACTCCTGCACTTCTTATAGAGTTGCCTCTTTATTTTTATTGCCCTCACTCATTCTTTTTAATGTATCACATGACACTTCTCTGCCTAAATTTGTATCTGACACTTGTCCACCAATTCCATCAGCCTACTCCTATTTCAAGGTCTAGCAATATCCTCCTTGCAGTTCACAATACTTGCCAAGTTTTGTGATCCACACATTTCTGAACTGTGCCCAATATGCCCAAATCCAATGCAGCAATATAGATCGATATAGGAAAGCAAGGCTTGATATTAACTCTCCTAGGGGACCAATGTTTTGTTACTAAATAGCAGTCAGAACAATAAACAGACAAGCCAAAATGGGCATAAAATAAGTCAATGATTTTTTTTTAAAATCTAGTATTATAACAGAGAGAAATTTATTAAAGAAAAAATAATTTGGCACAAATTGGCCAACTGGGAATAAACTCAAGATAGATTTGAATTAGTTGATTACGATCTTACACTATGAAATAGAATCATAGAGTCATAGAGATGTACAGCATAGAAACAGACCCTTCAGTCCAACCCCTCCATGCCGACCAGATATCCCAACCCAATCTAGTCCCACCTGCCAGCACCTGGCCCATATCCCTCCAAACTCTTCCTATTCATATACCCATCCAAATGCCTCTTAAATGTTGCAATTGTACCAGCCTCCACCACTTCCTCTGGCAGCTCATTCCATACACACACCATCCTCTGTGTGAAAAAGTTGCCCCTTAGGTCTCTTTTATATCTTTCCCCTCTCACCCTAAACCTATGCCCTCTAGTTCTGGACTCCCTGACCCCAGGGAAAAGGCTTTGCCTATTTATCCTATCCATGCCCCTCATAATTTTGTAAATCTCTATAAGGTCACCCCTCAGCCTCCAACGTTCCAGAGAAAACAGCGGTAGCCTGTTCAGCCTCTCCCTGTAGCTCAAATCCTCCAACCCTGGCAACATCCTTGTAAATCTTTTCTGAACCCTTTCAAGTTTCACAACATCTTTCTGATAGGAAGGAGACCAGAATTACATGTAATATATTGTTAAAAAGCTGCAATTTTTTATTATTTTTATTCTTACTTTTGCAGCTTTCTTTACATTTTACGATTATACTTATGGCAACAAAAAAAAACAAGAAGGTTAAGGGATGCTATTCTTTCTTACAAGAGGAATTGAACATGAAAGTGCTGTGCTACAGTTATGCAGGGCATTGTTGAGACTGCATCTCGAATATTGTGTTTAGTTTTGGACGTAAATGCATTGAAGCCTGTTCAGAAGAGATTAACTGAATTTATATCTGGGTGGGTGTCTTGCATTTTGCAGATTTGTAGGATGGTTTGCATATATAGACTGATTTTCCTTTGAACAAAAAGCCTGTGTTTTTTAATGAGTTGTTGGTAGGACAGCCGAAGTTCAGCTATTAATTACTGCCTCTATGTTTAGCACTGTCTTTTCTCTTTCAGAGAGTGAGATTTTGAATGCCAATGCAGGCTCCCACGCAGGTATTTGAAGCTGATGCTTCAATGCAGTATGAAGGAAGTGCTGCACTGTCTGAGGTACTACCATTTACTTGGGATGATGAGCTGAAGCCCCAAAATGGTTTAATGGCACTGGTTAGCATGAGAGCATAAGACATAAGAGCGAGGAGTAAGCTTTTTGGGCCCTAAGGTCACGGCTGATCTGCCCCAGGCCTCAATTTGTCTTTCGTTCCAGCTTCTCATAGCCTTCAACTCCTTGATATTCCAAAAATCTATCTACATCCTCTTCAAATACTTTCAGTTATCTAGTTTTTACAGTGTTCTGTGATAGAGAAGTCCAGACATTCACTGTCCACTGGGAGAAGAACTTCTTTTACATCCCGTATTTAAATGCATGTCCTCTTATTCTGTAACTAAATTACCTAGTTTGAGATTTCTCCCCATAGAGGAGACATCTTCTTAACATCTGCCCAGTTAATTTCCCTCAGGATCCTGTACATTTGCATAAGGTCACCCTTTATTCTATTCAATGCTAATAATCATAGCCTGACCTGTTTAGCCATTCCTGATAAGTCAACTTTTCATCCTAAGAATCAGCCTAGTGAATCTATTTTGAACTGCTTCCAATGCTAGTATTTCCTTTCATAAATATGAGGATGAAAACTGTACACAGTACTCCAGGAGCAGTGTCACCAACATCCTGTACAAGACTTCATTATTTTTAAGAAAAGGTGAGTTAACCCCATTATGAAAACAAATCATAGGTCCATTTTCACAGTGCTGTTTGCGAGGTACTGCTGTTCATAAATTGGCTACTTAATTTCCTGGATTACATTGCAGTTGCATTTGCTGTAATGCTTTGGGTATGCTTAAATCATGAAAGGCACAATATAAATACAAGTCTTTCTTTTGTGTATTTCATTGACTATCGTATGGTTTCCCTGCCACTACTTTGTTTATTATGAGATAGTAATTGTTGCAATATTCGAAAATATATGAACTTCTACTTTGAAGCTAAAACTAAAAGCCAAGTTTATTTACTAAACAATACAATTGCATCTAAACTGAAGATCACAGCAGGGGGCTAATTTATGCACTGCCTCCAGTTGCATGTATTGTTTCCAAACAGAATGATGTAGGTGGAGAGAAAATGTAAAACAAGTAACACTTAGCTCCCTCTTGTGGTTAAACTTAATCGCACAACACCAGTTTACAGTCCAACAGGTTTATTTGGAAGCACTTGCTTTCAGAATGCTGCTGTTTCATCAGGTAGCTGTGGAGCAGGACCATAAGACACAGAATTTTTACCAAAAGATTACAGTTTCATGTAACTGAAATGATATATTGAACAAACCTAGATTGCTGTTAAGTCTTTCATCTTTTAAAATGGGTTGCAGGTTTCAGTTCATTAATATGTAAATCCCAGAACTACTTTCAAATCACATCCTCAAGATAAACTTAAAGTTTTATTTTAAAAGGTGACATCTCAGCTCAGATAATGCACTAAAGGTGCGAGGTTAGAGTCTGTCTGTATCCCAATCTTGAGTCGGACTGGATTCTGGATTAGTGGTGCTGGAAGAGCACAGCATTCAGGCAGCATCCGAGGACAGGCAAAATCGACGTTTCGGGCAAAAGCCTTTCATCAGGAATAAAGGCAGAGAGCCTGAAGCGTGGTGAGATAAGCTAGAGGAGGATGAGGGCGGGGAGAAAATAGACATGGCGGTCCTGGGCCTCCTTCACCGCCGCTCTCTCACCACCAGACGCCTGGAGGAAGAACGTCTCATCTTCCGCCTCGGAACACTTCAACCCCAGGGCATCAATGTGGACTTCAACAGTTTCCTCATTTCCCCTTCCCCCACCTCACCCTAGTTCCAAACTTCCAGCTCAGCACTGTCCCCATGACTTGTCCTACCTGCCTATCTTCTTTTCCACCTATCCATTCCACCCTCCCCCCACCCCCAACCTATCACCTTCATCCCCTCCCCCACTCACCTATTGTACTCTATGCTATTTTCTCCCCACCCCATCCTCTAGTTTATCTCTCCATGCTTCAGGCTCTCTGCCTTTATTCCTGATGAAGGGCTTTTGCCCGAAATGTCAATTTTACTGCTCCTCGGATGCTGCCTGTACTGTTGTGCTTTTCCAGCACCACTAATCCAGAGTCTGGTTTCCAGTATCTGCAGTCATTGTTTTTACCTAGTTGAGTCGGACTGGGTCTACTTCCAAAGTGGAATTTATAAAGTATTACATGGAATGACTGCCTGCAGATTTTGCTCAAAAAGCGCACAATAGAATTTGTCTGCAAATATAATTCTGCAAATGCACATTCACCCCATTGACACATATATGAGTGTGTGTGTGTGTGCATGAGAGAGAGAGTGTGAGTGTCTGCGTGTGAGTGTGCATGAGAGAGTGTGTGTTTGCATATGTGCATGTTTGGTAAAGTGTGTGTGATGGAATATAAGCCTGTGAGAGGGTGTGAGTGTGGGAGGTGTATGAGACAGCGTGTGTATGAGGGAGGGTCTGCGTGAATGTGTGTATGTGTGCTTGTGTGTGTGAGAGACTGTATAGTGTAGTGGGGTCACCTGTAGTGTGACGTGAACCCAAGGTCCTAGTTGAGTCCATGGATGCCGAACTTGGCTATCAGCCTCTGCTCAGCAACTCTGCATTGTTGCATATCAAGAAGTCCACTTTGGAGGATGGTTGCCTGATGATCTGATGCTGAATGTCCCTGACTGCTGAAGTGTTCCCTGACTGGGAGGGAAAACCCCTGTCTGGTGATTGTTGCACCTGTTCATCTGTTGCACCTCACCAAGACCTTCCCTACACCTCCACTTCTCGCTTCTAAACAACCGGGAAACCTTAATCAGACCATTGTCACAGCAAACTGCCCAGCCTTCAGGTCAACATTGACCATAACACCATACAATCCTGTCATGGCAACCACTGCAAGACATGTCAGAGTGTTGACTTGGATACCACCATTACATATGGGGACATTGCCCACCATGTACTTAGCAGGTAATTGTGAGACTCTGTGAGCAGGTAAATGTTGTCTATCTCACGCTGCATGGTAAGGTCGTCCTGATGCATAGTATATTAGTGAGACCAGGGAGAAGCTACGACAGCAGATGAATGGACACTGCGCAACAATTGCCAGACAAGGGTGTTCCCTCCCAGTCAGGGACCACTTCAGCGGTCAGGGGCATTTGGCCTTGGATCTTTGGGTGACCATCCTTGAAGGCAGACTTCAGGATACACAACAATGCCGAGTGGCTCAGTAGAGGCTGATAGCCAGGTTCGGTACCCATGAGGATGGCCTCAACCAGGTCCTTGTGTTCCTGTAAGACTACAGGTGACCACACTACATGATACACACACACGCATACACACTCTTGCATATTCACACACTCACGCAGACCCTCTGTCATACTCATGCTCTTTCTCATACACACACATATACATCTCCCACACTCACATCCATGCGCACACCCTCTCACAGGCTTATACCCCATCACACACGCACACACACTTTAACAAGCACGGACACATGCAAACACACACTCACGCACATGTAGACACACACTCTCTCTTGCACACGCACACACACGTGTGTAAGTCTATGGTGTGAATTTGCATTTGCAGAATTATATTTGCAGATACTTTCTATTTTGCTCAAAATGCGCACAATCTGCAGGCAGTCACTCCATGTAATATTTTATCAATTCCACTTTGGAAATAGAACCAGTCTGACTCAAGATTGCGATACAGACAGACTCTAACCTCACAGCTTTAATGCATTGTCTGAGCTGAGATGCCACTTTTTTTTATAAAACCTTAAGTTATCTCGAGAATGTGACTTAAAAGAAGTTCTGGGATCTCCATATTAATGAACCAAAACCTGCAACCCATTCTAAAAGATGAAAGACTTAACAGCAATCCAGGTTTGTTCAATATTCATTTCAGTTGCATGATACTGTAATCTTTTGCTATAAATCCTGTCTCTTATGGTACTGCTCCACAGCTACCTGATGAAGAAGCAGCAGTCCGAAAGCGAGTGCTTCCAAATAAACCTCTTGGACTGTAACCTGGTGTAGTGGATTTTTAACTTTGTCCATCCCAGTCCATCACTGGCTTTTCCACATCTTGTGGTTAAGACACTGCAAATAGAATAAAAGGGGAATGAGTATAATTGCAGATCCAATGCTTTGTGAGATTGCAGTTACTACAATTTGTCTGAAATGCAAGATATAGAATTACTATACATAATACCCTTTGTCCTTTAAAGGAATGCTAATTTTATTGTCTTAAGATCAAAAGCTATTGGGATTCTGACTGAGGCCTTCCTGCTGCAGTCACCTTACAGTAGATGCAGTGAACATATACAATGACATCCAATGTTTATATAGCAATTTTTAATGTAACTAAACATCCCGTGGCACTTCACAAGAGCAGTATAAACAAAATTTGAACCGTTAAGGAAATATTCTATAAACAGTACCCCCAGATGAATATTTGGGGGTTGATAAGTCAGTTTGTGAATGTTACATATATTGGCCAGGTGATTGACAGTGAGGAAGTTACAGGAGGATATAACTGGATTGGTCAGATGGGCAGTTTGGCAGCAATAGGATTTAACCCTGAAAGGATGCACTTTGGAAGAAGTAACAAGACAAAGGAGCACTCAATGAATGCCTAGATGCTCGGAACAGACATCTGTCTAGGATGCTTGTCCACAGATCCTTGATGATGGCAGGACAGTTTAGTAAGGTAGTTAAGACTACATACCTTTTTCCGTCATGTTACAGATTGTAGGAGCAAGAAGGTTATGTGGAGCTGCACAAAACTTTGGTGAAACTGGAGTTGGAGTATTGTGTACAGTTCTGGTTAACCCACTATAGGAAGGATGTGATTATAGTGGAGGGGGTGCAGAGGAGATTCATCAGGGTATTGTCTGGGATGGAGTTTTAGCTATAAACAAAGATCTCGATAAGTTCAATTTTCTTTGAAGCAGAGAGTGCTGAGGTACATAAGATAATGACAGGCATGGCCAGAGTGGATAGAAAGCAGCTGTTCTCTTTAGTTGAAGGGTTAATTGCAAGAGGGCATAATTTTAAGGTGAAAAGTGGGTGGTTTAGAGGGGGATTTGAAGAAAAGAAATTTCACCCAGAGGCAGGTGGGAATTGGAAATGCAATGCCTGAGGGTTGAGGTGTGAAACCTCACCATCTTCAAAAGGTATTTTGATGTGAACTTGAAACGTCATAACATTCAAGGCTACAGTGGGAAAATGGGACTAGTATAGACTGAGTAATTATGTTTGTGCAGACTTGATGGGTAGAAGGACCTTCACTGTATGGTATGATTCTATGATTAGAACAGATTGCCAATAGCGTGGTCAAAGAGAGAGGTTTTAAAACTGGTATTAAGATAGGAAAGTGAATGATAATCTATAGTATTAATCTACCTAAATTAATCTCAAAACGTGATTTAGAATTATTTCCTATTTGACATTATATGAAAATTGTTTTTCCATTATGCTTAACATTATTTCTCAACAAAGGAACGAAACCACCCAGCCTTGACCTAGGCACCGAAGAAGACAATGGCAGAAACAGCCCTGAGGACCCTACAAGTCCTCATTGATAATATCTCAGAGCTAGTGTCAAAATTGGGAGATCTTTCTCATACAGTAGTCAAGCAACAGTCTGACCTTGTCTGTCAAGTATTATTCTGTGAGTTTGACGATGTCCCAGACACCACCAGCATCATCCATGGATATGTCCTGTCCCATTGGCACTGTATAGTGTTATACAGTTGGGTGGGAGTTGCCATTTAGAGTCTTCACCATTGACTGGACCCTGTCAAGCCTCTAGCTTCAGGTTAAACATGGGCAAGGAGATCTCCCACTGATTACCACATACCATCCTTCTCAGCTGGTGCATCAGTGGTCCTCCTTTGAGGAAGCACTGAGGGTGTCAAGAGTGCAAATGTTTTCTGAGTGAGGGATTTCAATGCCCACCACCAAGAGTGGCTCAGTTGCAATACTAATGTTGAGTTGCTTGGGTCCAAAAGGACATGGCTGCTAGACTGAATTTTCAGCAGGTGGTCAGGGAACCAACAAGAGGAAAAAACATACTTGACCTCGTCTTGCCAATCTGCCAGCTGCAGATGCATCTGTCATGACAGTATTGGTGAGAGGGACCACTGCACAGTCCTTGCGGAGTCAAAGTCTCACCTTCATATTGAGAATAACCTCCGTCGTGTTGTGTGGCACTATCGCCATGCTAAATGGAACAGACTTCAAACAGATCTAGCAACTCAAAACTGGGCATTCATGAGGCTCTGTGGGCCACCAACAGCAGCAGAATTGTACTCCAGCACAATCTACCAACATATCTCCCACTCAACTATTACCATTAACCTTGGGTTTAACCTTGGTTGAATGGAGAGTTCAGGAGGGCATGTGAGGAGCAGCACCAGACATACCTAGAACTGAGATGTTAACCTGGTGAAGCTACTAAACCAGATTACTTATATGCTAAACAGCATAAGCAGCTGAATGATAGACAGAGTTAAGCAATCCCACAAACAATGGATCAGATCTAAGCTCTGAAGTCATATCAAATCCAGTCATGAATGATGATGGACAGTTATACAATTCACTGGAGGAGATGGCTTCACAAATGTGCCCATCCTCAATGATGGAAGAGTCCATTATGTAAGGCCATATCACATAAGTGCAAAAATAAGGCCGAAGCATTCACAGCAATCTTTAGCCAGAAGTGCCATCCAATTCTACCTCCTCCGGTGGTCCTCACCATTACAGTTACCAGTCTTTAGCCAATTCAGTTCATTCCATGTGTTATCAAGAAATGGTTGGAGTTGCTGGCTAGTGCAAAGGCTATGGAGCCTGACAACATTCTGGATATAGTACTGAAGACTTGTGCTCCAGAATTTGCCAATCCCCTAGCCATGCTGTTGCAGTACAGTTTCAACACTGGCACCTGCCCGACAATGTGAAAAATTGCCCATGTATCCGTGTACTCAAAAAGCAAGACAAATTCAACCTGGCTAATTACTGCTCCATCAGTCTCCTCTTGATCAACAGTGGAAGGTGCCATCAACATTTCTATCCAGAAGCACCAAATTGCAATAACCGGCTCACCGATGCCCAGTTTCAGTTCTGCCAGGGCCACTCAGTGCCTGACCTCATTATAGCCTTGATTCAAAAAAAAAGAGCTGAATTCCTGAGGTGAGGTGAGGGTGACAGCCCTTGACATCAAGGTCGCATTCAACAGATTGTGGCATCAAGGAGCCCTTGCAAAACTGGAATCAGTTAGTATCAGGGAAAAACTCTCCATTGGTTGGAGTCATACCTGGCACATAAGCAGATTTGGGTGGCACAGTAGCTTAGTGGTTAGCACTGTTGCCTCAAGGCACTAGGGACCCTGGATGATTTTAGCCTTGGGCAACAGTCTGTGTGAAGTTTGCACATTCTGCACATGTCTGCGTGGGTTTCCTCCGGGTGCCCTGCTTTCCTCCCAATTTCCAAAGATGTGCATGTTAGATGGATTGGCCACACTGAATTACCCATAGAGTGCAGGGATAGGGTAGGGAGATGGGTCTGGGGTGGGATGCTCTTTGGAGGGTCAATGTAGACAATGGGCTGAATGGCCTGCTTCCACACTGTAGTGATTCTATGGGTTATGGTTGTTAGAGATTGGTCATCTCAGCTCCAGGACATCTCTGCAGGACTTCCTTAGTGTAGTGTCCTAAGCCCAACCATCAATGACCTTCCCTCAATCATAAGGTCAAAAGTGGGGAAGTTTGTCAATGATTGTACAATGTGACTTGTGACTCCTCAGATACTAAAGCAGTACATATTCAAATGCAACAAGATCTGGACAAATATCCAGGTTTGGGCTGCCAAGTGGCAAATAATATTTGCACCTCACAAATGGCAGGCAATGACCATCTCCAATAAGAGACAATCCACTCCTTGACATTCAATGGTATTACCCATACTGAATCCCACCGCTATCAACATCTTTGAGGTTTCCATTGATCTGAAAATTGACTGAACTCACCATATAAACATAGTGGCTACAACAGCAGATCAGAGGTTAGAAATACTGTGGCGAGTAACTCCCCTCCTTACTTCTCAAAGCCTGTCCACCTTCTACAAGGCACAAGTCAGGAGTTTTATGGAATATGCTCCACTTGCTTGGATGTGTGCAGCTCCAGCAACACTCAAGACGCCATCCAGGACAAAGCAGCCCACTTGATTGGCACCACATACACAGGCATCCACTCCCTTCACCACAGACGCTCAGTAGCAGCAGTGTGTACTTCCACTTACAAACCCATGACTTCTTCCATCTAGAAGGACAAGAGCAGCAGATCGATGGGAACATTGCTACCTGCGTGTTTCCCTCCAACCTATTCACCACCCAGACTTGGAAATATATCACTGATACTACACTGTCGCTGGATCAAAATCCTGAAATTCCCTCCCTAAGGCCATTTTAAGTCAACCTACAGTATATGGATTGTCGTGGTTCAAGAAAGCAGCTCACCACCACCTTCTCAAGGGTAATAAGGGATGGGCAATAAATGCTGGCCAGTCAGCGACACCCATGTCCTACGAGTGAACTTAAAAAAAAAAGTTGATATTTGGAAGTTTTAAGATTCTCTTCCTTGCATAGAGTGGATTATTTCTGTTTACATTATCAACGTTTTCTTTGGATCTTTCTGATTTCCCATATTAGAGGTTTCTTTTATTTTCTATCTCTTGTTTTTTTTAACTGTATAGTCTCCTTAAGTCCCTCCTTTCTTGTAGTAAAGCATTGCAATTCGGGATAGAATCCTCTGGACCCGCAGGCAGAAAGGGAACTTATGTGGACAGAATGATGTCAGACCAGAACACAGCCATGTCCCTCAAACAACACTGACTTTCTTCATGGGCGACCTCCATCCTTGGAATATGGGGGAGGGTGTGTGTGAGAAAGTTACTCCATTTGTGATGCCAGCTTCTAATTGGCTGCTGATACTTGGCAACCGATGATTTGCTTGTCCCAGGTCATGATACCAGCCCCATTGCGGCGAACCAACTGCCTGATAGCGAGAGAGTCCAGGAGCTTTCTTTTCCTGACAGCTGTGTGTTTCCCTCCTTCCATCTCTACTATCAAATGGAAAGATATTATGTGTTTCTGAGTGTTTCTACTGTCAGAAGCTCATTAATAGCATATTTGCAACATGAGAAAATATTATATTCAAGCTTGATTCTCAATACGTGGGCATGTTCTTTAAGGTGATCACAGTGAGGATATATTCGATTTTTGAAGATCCCGTCTTTCAGATGAGCCATTAAGTGAAGATTCTATCTGCCTGCTCAGTTGGCTGTTCATGGTTCCCTCCTAATATTTGAAAAAGAGCAAGACAGTCTCTTAGTATCTTGGATAGGTATAGGAACATAGAGATGTATTACATCTATGGAGCAAGTGGGACTTGAACCCGGCCCAAATGTAGGGGCACTGTTCTTTAGTGTGTGCAGATTGCCTGCAGTGTTTGCCAACAGAACATCAGAAATTCATTGCCTGGGACATCCTGAGATTGCAAAAGGTGCAATATAATTGCAAGTTCTTTCTAATTTCTCTCCATTTTACCACAAGCCATTTCATTATTGCAAATTAAATTTCATTATTACTTTAACAATAGATTCTGCTTGCACCTAATGAATAAAATTATTGTATGTTTGACATCTTTTGTGGAGAAATGGTGCAATACAGTAGGTTGGTGGGGTAAAGGTTAATGATTATGCCATGTAAGATGCCTGCATTCCCTCATGCACGGTTATTTTCCTGAAATATTTTTGGTGGCTTGCAGGGTGATCAATGCAGGAAAAAGCACGCACAATGAAGACCAGGGTTCCTGTGAAGTGGTGACTGTGAAGAAAAAATCAAGCGCACCTATCACACCAAGTAAGAATTCCACACTCAAAAGGAGATCGTCATTACCAAACGGGGAGGGGTTACAGCTTAAAGACAATTCAGTAAGTGAATCTTCATTCTACGTTCAATGGATGCTGGGTCAGTGAAATACAATTCTTGCAGCTTTCATGGAATGATCAATTGTGCCCAGTAATATAAATTAAATTACAGTATGCGTTACTGTGTTACATGTAGATTGCTAGAGCCTGCACTGCAGAAAGAGGCCATTTGGTCCACAGGTCTATGCCAGTATTTTATGCTCCACACAGATCCCCTTGTGAACATCTTTGTCTAGCCCACACACTCTATATACTTTGTTTCATGTGCCTGCTTAAAATCCCTTGAAATCAATTTGTGCTATTTACCTCACTTGTGCCTTATAGCAGTGAGTCCCACATTTATGCCACTATCAGGGAAAAAAAGGTTTGTTCTGTGTTTCTGTGCATTGGTAACTGTGTCTTTTATATCTATGGCCCCAATTTTGATCTTCTGCACAAATAGAAACATCTCTGATTCTGTGCTTTTGAACCCTTAGGAATTTAAACAAACTCTTAATGTTCCATGGAGAATTCTGCGCATTGCTAACAGCCTCTCTCCAGCCCCCGTCATTGGTAGCCAAGATTTCAGGCATGTAGTCCTTACTCTCTGGAATTCCCTCCATTTTAAGACTCTGCATAAACCCATGTTCTTACAGTCATAGAGTCACAGAGATGTACAGCACAAAAACAGACCCTTCGGTCCAACTTGTCGATGCCAACCAGATATCCCAACACCATCTAGTCCCACCTGCCAGCACCTGGTCCATATTCCTCCAAACCCTTCCTATTTGTATACCCATCCAGATGCCTTTTAAATGTTACAATTGTACTAGTTTCCTCCACTTCCTCTGGCAGCTCATTACAAACACGTATCACCCTTTGCATGAAAAATTGCCCTTCAGGTCTCTTTTATATCTTTCCCCTCTCACCCTAAACCTATGCCCTCTAGTTCTGAACTCCTCCACCCCAGGGAAAAGGTTTGGGTAATTCTAAAGGTCTACTTATCCTATCCTTGCTGCTCATGATTTTATAAACCTCTATAAGGTCAGTCGTTCTGCCTGTGACGCTTCAGGGAAAACAGCCCTAACATATTCAACCTCTCCCTATAGCTCAAATCCTCCAACCCTGGCAACATCCTTGTAAATCTTTTCTGAACCCTTTCATGTTTCACAACCTCTTTCCAATCGGAAGGAGACCAGAATTGCAAGTAATATTCCAACAGTGGCCGAACCAATGTCCTGTACAGGTGCAACATGACCTTCCAACTCCTGTACTCCGTATTCTGACCAATAAAGGAAAGCATACCAAACGCCTTCCTTACTATCCTATCTACCTGAGACTCTACTTTCCAGGAGCTATGAACCTGCACTCCAAGGTCTCTTTATTCAGCAACACTCCTTAGGACCTTATCATTAAGTGTATTAGTCCTAGTAAGATTTGCTTTCCCAAAATGCAGCACCTCACATTTATCTAAACTAAACTCCATCTGCCACTTCTCAGTCCATTGGCCCATCTGATTTGTAATTTGAGATAACATTCTTTGCTATCCGCTACACTTCCAATTTTGGTGTCACCTGCAAACTTTATAACTGTTTCTCTTATGCTCACATCCAAATCATTTATATAAATGATGAAAGTAATGGACCCAGCACCAATCCTTGTGGCACTCCACTGGTCACAGGCCTCCAGTCTGAAATACAACCCTCCACCACCACCCTCTGTCTTCTACTTTGGGCTAGTTCTGTATCTAAATGGCACGTTCCCCCTATATTCCATGAGATCTAACCTTGCTAACCAGTCTCCCATGGGGAACCTTGTCAAACGCCTTACTGAAGCCAATATAGATCACGTCGACCACTCTGCCCTCATCAATCCTCTTTGTTACTTCTTCAAAAAACTCAATCAAGTTTTTGAGATATGATTTCCCACGCACAAAGCCACGTTGACTATCTCTAATCAGTCCTTGCCTTTCCAAATCCTTTAGTACTTTGTCCTTTTATACATCAGGCTTTTATTTCCGATTTCCAGCATCCACAATATTTTGAGGGGAGGCAGTGGCACAGTGATAATATCACTGGACTAGTAATCCAGAAATCCATGCTAAAGTTCTGGGGACATGGGTTCAAATCCTGTCTACCATGGTAGATGGTGATATTTGAATTCAAGAAAATCTAATGCCAACCTCATAGCCAGTGTCCGTTGTTGTAAAAGCCCACTTGGTTCACCAATGTCGTTTAGGGAAGGAAAACCGGGCATCTTTAGCTGGTCTGGCCTATATGTGGCTCCAAGCCAACATCAGTGTGGTTGGCTCTTAATTGCCTTCTGGGCTTAGAGAAATGCACTCATTCTTTAATGAATATATATTTTTAAAAATTGCTTTTGAATTGATTTTTGTTTCTTGTGCTTTTCTCAAATGCTAAGATGCATTTTTCAGTAGATTTAAAGACACTTGATTTATGCACATTCTTGATGAAACACTTGCTGTTTCAGTCACTATTTGTTAAATTCCTGGAACTGTTCTAATGTGCATATAATTCTGAAAATGAAGAGAACACATTTAATTTGCTTTTCTTCTGTGACCCTGTTAAGTGTTTTCATAACCCAACCTCGCTAAACCTAAGTCAAAAGATAATTACAGAAGTAAAGGTTGTCAGGACCACCATGGTTCATTTTTTTAAGGACTTCAGATTCCACTCATTGTTTCATTCCTCAAATGATCCCGGTTGTTTTTTTCCACAAATCAATTTTGTTCAGTCCATTCTACATGTGATTGCTCATTTTAAATCAAGAAGATCTTCTATTAATAGAAATGCCTGTATCAGCATGACCAATATTCCAATTACATTGCTGAATGAGTGTTAAAGACCTGAGAGGACACTGAATGACAACTATAATTCTCTACATCTTAATTCTTTTCATCACTAATTTATTTTGTTTTCTTTTTCCTTCACTTTCCCTGTTGTTTTGGGTCTTTGTACGATTTGAAAGTTGATCTTGTTGCTTCTTCACTTTATCATACAATGGTTGACTTTTTTCTGACTCTGAATCCTTGGCTCATTGCCAACACACAGCAGCAACCTATACACATGATATGCAGGGTTAATGGTCAAAAGAATGTCGATTGCACCCTGAATTTCTATTACATACACTATGAGCTTGGATGTAAAATCAGAAAAATGAACCTGCAAGTGTTGGCTTTCATTATTGTGGT
Organism: Chiloscyllium plagiosum; assembly: GCF_037043375.1. NCBI lineage: Eukaryota > Metazoa > Chordata > Chondrichthyes > Orectolobiformes > Hemiscylliidae > Chiloscyllium > Chiloscyllium plagiosum. The sequence continues at coordinate 12,861,942 of NW_028270157.1, read as the reverse complement.
TATCTTTGGTCCCCTGTGTATTTTACTATCATCTGGACTTGGTTTCAGTCAGCATTGGTGTATGTTCTCGATTTTAATTTCATACTTCTTCTTAATTCTGGTTTCTATTTATGTTGACTGGGACTTTCCTTTAACCCATGAGAAGGAAAAGTCAGAACTGTATTTGTTAAACAGCCTTCACCAGCACAACATATCCCAGAGCAGTCACAAGCCAATTAAATGCTTCAAAGTGTATTCACTATTGCAGAAAAGTTGGCAGCTCCTTTGTTCCTTGCAAGCTCCCAAAAACTGCAATGTGCTAATGACCAAACAATCCATTACTGTGACCTTGACGAAGCGATAAACATTTGCCGGGAACTAGGGGTAAATAATTGCTGGTTCTTAAGAGTCATAGAGTCATACAGCATAGAAACAGACTCTTTAGTCCAACTCGTCCTCGCTGACCAGACATCCTAATCTGATCAAGTCCCATTTGCCAGTATTCGTGCCTTTCCCTCTGTTCATATACCTATCCAGATACTTTTAAAATATTGGTAATTGTACCCATCTCCGTCACTTCCTCTGGCAGCTAATTCTATACAATGACACCAGCTGCTTGAAAAGTTGCCCCTCAGGTCCCTTTTTAAATGTTTTTACTCTCACCTTAAACCTGTGCCTTCTAGTTTTGGACTCTCCAACACTCAGAAAAAGATTTTGGCTCTTCACCCTGTCATGTGGAACCTTGTCGAATGCTGTGTTTAAGTCCATATAGACAACATCTACCACTCTATCTTCATCAGTCTTCCTCATCACCTCTTCAAACAACTCAGTCAAATTATTGAGACACAATTTCCTACTCACAATAATTTCCCAATGCACAAAACCATGTTGACTATCCCTAATCAGTCATAGAGTCATACAGCATGGAAATGGACTCTTTGGTCCAATTAGTCAATGCCGCCCATGCTCCCAAAATAAACAATACCCATTTGCCTGTGTTTGGCCCATATCTCTCCAAATCTTTCCTGTTCATGCACTTATCTAAATGTCTTTTTAATGGAACTGTACCTGCATCACCACTTCCATCTGCAGTTCATTCCACACATGAACCACTCTCTGTGTAAAGGAAGTTGCCCCACATGCACTTTTTAGTCCTTGCCTTTCCAAATGCATGTAAATTCAATCCCTCAGAATCCCATCTAACAACTTACCCACCACTGACATAAGGCTTACCGGTCTATGGTTTCTTGGCTATTCCTTTCAGTCTTTCTTAAATAATGGCACCACATCAGCCAACCTCCAGTCTTCTGGCACATCACCCATGGTTGTCGATAATATAAATATTTCAGCAAATGGCCCAGCAATCACTTTTGTAGCTTCCCACAAAGTTCTGGGAAACAGCTGATCAGTGATTTATCTTCCTTCAGCATTTGAAAACTTCCAACACCACCTCTTCTGTATGATGAACTCTTTTCAAGACATCATTTTTTAATTTCACCAAATCCCCAAGCTTCCATGACCTCTTCCACAGTAAATACTGATGCAAAATATTTGTTTAGTGTCTCACCCATCTGTTGTGGTTCCATACACGGATGGCCACGATGATCTTTAAGGGACTCTATTTTTTCCCTCGTTATTCTTTTGCCTTTAATGTACTGAGAGACATACCAAATAGAAAAGGAGCAATACTTGACCTTCTGTTGGAAAATAAGGCAGGGCAAGTGACTGAGGTGTCAGGGGAGCACTTTGGGGAAAATGATCATAATTCTATTAGGTTTAGCATAGCTATGGAAAATGATAGATCAAGAAGGTAATGGATTCTCCTTAACTCTATTTGCCAAAGCTATTTTATATCCCCATTTGCCATTCTAATTTTCTCTTAAGTATACTCCTTCTATCATTATACTCTTCGAGGGATTCACTCAATTCCAGCTGTCTATACCTGACATATGACTCCTTCATTTTCTTGACCAGAGCCTCAATTGCTCTGGTCTTCCAGCATTCCCTAAACCTACCAGCCTTGCCCTTTATACTAACAGGAACATATTGTCTCTGAACTCTCGTTATCTCATTTTTAAAGGACTCCTACTTTGCAATCTTGCCTTTACCTGTGAATAGCCTGCCCCAATCAACTTTTGAAAGTTCCTGTCTAATACCACCAAAATTGACCTTACTCTCATTTAAAACATTAACTTCTTGATCTATCCTTTTCCATAACTATATCAAAACTTGCCTCAAAATGCTTCCCTAACACCTCAGAGACTTATCCTACCTTATTTTCCAACAGAAGGTCCTTTTCTAGTTGAATCCATTTCTTGAATTAAAAACCTTTCTTGTACACACTTAACAAATTCTGCCCCATCCAAGCCCTTAACACTATGACCATCTTTCTTCAAATTACTGCCTTGGTATCCTCCCAAGAGAGTAACCAGTCTTTATTGATGGCTTGTGAAATGAGAACACCTTGTAACGATTACTTAATAACTAGCATAAAACATGAGATTGTGGATAGTGAATAAAAGGCACACATGAAGTTGCATAGCTTGAGATTAGAGCATGCTTGAGTTAAATGAGAGAGTAGAGGTCAGTGTGGTTTTCTTGCCACAAGTGACCCAAGGGAGTATTGGGTATAAATCTGTTCTTTCCCATTGACTTGTGGTTAAGCAAATACATTACAACAAATCATGTGCATCAAGTTCGGAGTAAGCAGAAGGCTGTGCAAATGACCTGAAAACCAGCGATCCAGAACTTGAGCAAAAATAATACTGCCGTGTGTATTGTGTTAACTAATGGAGAAGGGCATTGCTCGCAACCTAGAAATCAGTGATCCCTGAATTCATATGGTTCTTTAATTCTGAGATCATAAGACACTGCTGGACGCCACCAAAGATGGATATTTGCAGAGACCTGGCAGTGAACCTCCAGCCACATCCTCTTATGAAGCCTGAGAGACCAGGATGTTTGCAGTATCAAAATAGAAGTGCTGAAATTATTCTGCCCTTCTGATGCACTTGGTGAGACTGAGAAGAAACAAGGTCTTCTTGGGGATGAAAAATGCTGTAGGGATGGAATGTGGAGGTGAGGTTTTTAGAAACCAATCCTGCACCAGTGCTGCCCCAAGGGATAGGCATCGGGAAGCTGTTGTGATCATTACAATGTTAGCCCGCTGGACTGCATAAAATATGAGTTCTCTGATTGGGGCTGTTAATCTGGTCCAATCAGGGAGCAGTGGCTGAAAGATAAGAACAGGAGTGTCAGACATCCTGTTCATTCTGAGAGTTGGCTCCGAGGTAGTTGGTTCAGTGTCAAGGACTCATCACATCTAAATAAAGGATAAATTGGTGAGGGAAAACTGGCCTCTCTGGAGTTATTTCAGAATCTTTGTCTATGTAAACCCTCCTTGCAGCTAGAGAGCATGGTCAATGGGCTGATTTGACTAGCTGTAAAGACTTCTCACTGGGGAGGAATTCATGTGCTCAGGAGCAGTGTCAGGGTTCTACAAAGAGTGCTCCTTGAACTGTGTGCAGGACCACGTGGAGGCTTGATGGACCTGGTCGAATGTACAAAGAATAATACTGCACAGGAAAAGGCCCTTCAGCCCTCCAAGCCTGTGCCACCACATTTTGTCCTTCCATACTAAAACTGTCTTCACTCACATGTATTTGTACAGATGCTTCTAGAATGTTGCTTTTGTGTCTGTTTCCACCCCACTTCTGTCAGTGCATTCCAGGCACTCACCACCCTTGGTAATATCTCTTTAAAACTCTTTGCCCCCACCCCCAATGCTATAATACACCCCCCACTATCCCCGGCACTTGAAACTTGTGTCCCCTAGTAATTGAGGAGAAAGTGAGGTCTGCAGATGCTGGAGATCAGAGCTGAAAATGTGTTGCTGGAAAAGCGCAGCAGGTCAGGCAGCATCCAGGGAACAGGAGAATCGACGTTTTGGGCATAAGCCCTTCTTCAGGAATGAGGAAAGTTTGTCCAGCAGGCTAAGATAAAAGGTAGGGAGGAGGGACTTGGGGGAGGGGCGTCGGAAATGCGATAGGTGGAAGGTCAAGGTGAGGGTGATAGGTCAGACTGGGGTGGGGGCGGAGAGGTCAGGAAGAAGATTGCAGGTTAGGAAGGCAGTGCTGAGTTCGATGGATTTGACTGAGACAAGGTGGGGGGAGGGGAAATGAGAAAACTGGTGAAATCCGAGTTCATCCCTTGTGGTTGGAGGGTTCCTAGGCGGAAGATGAGGTGCTCTTCCTCCAACCGTCGTGTTGTTGTGGTCTGGCGATGGAGGAGTCCAAAGACCTGCATATCCTTGGTGGAGTGGGAGGGGGAGTTGAAGTGTTGAGCCACAGGGTGGTTGGGTTGGTTGGTCCCGGTATCCCAGAGGTGTTCTCTGAAACGCTCCGCAAGTAGGCAGCCTGTCTCCCCAATATAGAGGAGGCCACATCAGAGAGGATGCAATAGATTGATGTGTGTGGAGGTGCAGGTGAATCTGTGGCGGATATGGAAGTTTCCTTTGGGGCCATGGAGGGAGGTGAGGGGTTGAGGTGTGGGCGCAAGTCTTGCACCTCCTGCGGTTGCAGGGGAAGGTGCCGGGAGTGGAGGTTGGGTTGGTGGGGGGTGTGGATCTGATGAGGGAGTCACTGAGGGAGTGATCTTTACGGAATGCTGATAGGGGAGGGGAGGGAAATATATCCTTGGTGGTGGGGTCCGTTTGGAGGTGGCGGAAATGACGGCGGTTGATGCGCTGTACATGGAGATTGGTGGGGTGGTAGGTGAGGACCAGTGGGGTTCTGTCCTGGTGGCGGTTGGAGGGGCGGGGCTCAAGGGCAGAGGAGCGGGAAGTGGAAGAGATGCGGTGGAGGGCATCGTCAACCACGTCGGGGGGGATATTGCGGTCCTTGAAGAAGGAGGCCATCTGGGTTGTACGTTTTTGGAACTGGTCCTCCTGGGAGCAGATGTGGCGGAGACAAAGGAATTGGGAGAATGGGATGGCGTTTTACAGGGGGCAGGGTGGGAGGAGGTGTAGTCCAGGTAGCTGTGGGAGTCGGTCGATTTGTAGTAGATGTCCGTGTTGATTCGGTCGCCTGAGATAGAAATAGAAAGGTCGAGGAAGGGGAGGGAGGAATCTGAGACTGTCCAGGTGAATTTGAGGTCGGGGTGGAAGGTATTGGTGAAGTGGATGAACTGTTCAACCTCCTCGTGGGAGCACGAGGCGGCGCCGATACAGTCATCGATGTAGCGGAGGAAAAAGTGGGGGTTGGGGCCAGTGTAGTTGCGGAAGATGGACTGTTCCACATAACCGACCGACCCCCACAGCTCCCTGGACTACACCTCCTCCCACCCTGCCCCCTGTAAAAATGCCATCCCATTCTCCCAATTCCTTCGTCTCCGCCGCACCTGCTCCCAGGAGGACCAGTTCCAAAAACGTACAACCCAGATGGCCTCCTTCTTCAAGGACCGCGATTTCCCCCCCGACGTGGTCGACGATGCCCTCCACCGCCATCTCTTCCACTTCCCGCTCCTCTGCCCTTGAGCCCCGCCACTCCAACCGCCACCAGGACAGAACCCCACTGGTCCTCACCTACCACCCCACCAATCTCCATGTACAGCGCATCATCCGCAGTCATTTCTGCCACCTCCAAACGGACCCCACCACCAAGGATATATTTCCCTCCCCTCCCCTATCAGCATTCCGTAAAGACCACTCCCTCCGTGACTCCCTTGTCAGATCCACCCCCCCCCCCCCCCACCAACCCAACCTCCACTCCCGGCACCTTCCCCTGCAACCGCAGGAGGTGCAAGACTTGCGCCCACACCTCCCCCCTCACCTCCCTCCAAGGCCTCAAAGGAAACTTCCATATCCGCCACAGATTCACCTGCACCTCCACACACATCATCTATTGCATCCTCTGCACCCGATGTGGCCTCCTCTATATTGGGGAGACAGGCCGTCTACTTGCGGAGCGTTTCAGAGAACACCTCTGGGACACCCGGACCAACCAACCCAACCACCCTGTGGGTCAACATTTCAACTCCCCCTCCCACTCCACCAAGGATATGCAGGTCTTTGGACTCCTCCATCGCCAGACCACAACAACACCAAGGTTGGAGGAAGAGCGCCTCATCTTCCGCCTAGGAACCCTCCAACCACAAGGGATGAACTCGGATTTCACCAGTTTCCTCATTTCCCCTCCCCCACCTTGTCTCAGTCAAATCCATCAAACTCAGCACCGCCTTCCTAACCTGCAATCTTCTTCCTGACCTCTTTCCACCTATCGCATTTCCGACGCCACTCCCCCAAGTCCCTCCTCCCTACCTTTTATCTTAGCCTGCTGGACAAACTTTCCTCATTCCTGAAGAAGGGCTTATGCCCGAAACGTCGATTCTCCTGTTCCCTGGATGCTGCCTGACCTTTCTCCCCTAGT